>NC_046382.1:11048777-11154684 GCF_011125445.2 Fundulus heteroclitus | reverse complement strand
CCACAACAGCTGCTACAACCACTTCTTCCACAACAGCTGCTACAACCACTACAGCCACACCAACAACTACATCCACAACAGCTGAGCCAACCACTACTTCCACAACAGCTGCTCCAACCACTACTTCCACAACAGCTGCTCCAACCACTACAGCCACACCAACAACTACATCCACCACAGCTGAGCCAACCACTACAGCCACACCAACCACTACTTCCACAACAGCTGCTCCAACCACTACAGCCACACCAACCACTACTTCCACAACAGCTGCTCCAACCACTACAGCCACACCAACAACTACATCCACAACAGCTGAGGCAACCACTACAGCCACATCAACCACTACTCCCACAACAGTTGCTCCAACCACTACAGCCACACCAACTACTACTCCCACAACAGTTGCTCCAACCACTACACAGAACACCAACAACTACATCCACAACAGCTGAGCCAACCACTACAGCCACACCAACTACTACTCCCACAGCAGTTGCTCCAACCACTACAGCAACACCAACAACTACATCCACAACAGCTGAGCCAACCACTACAGCCACACCTACAACTACTTCAACAACAGCTGCTCCAACCACTACAGCCACACCAACAACTACTTCAACAACAGCTACACCAACCACTACAGCCACACCAACCACTACTTCCACAACAGCTGCTCCAACCACTACAGCCACACCAACCACTACTTCCACAACAGCTGCTCCAACCACTACAGCCACACCAACCACTACTTCCACAACAGCTGCTGCAACCACTACAGCCACACCAACCACTACTTCCACAACAGCTGCTCCAACCACTACAGCCAAACCAACAACTACATCCACAACAGCTGAGGCAACCACTACAGCCACACCAACCACTACTCCCACAACAGTTGCTCCAACCACTACAGCCACACCAACTACTACTCCCCCAACAGTTGCTCCAACCACTACAGCAACACCAACAACTACATCCACAACAGCTGAGCCAACCACTACAGCCACACCTACCACTACTTCAACAACAGCTGCTCCAACCACTATAGCCATACCAACAACTACATCCACAACAGCTGAGGCAACCACTACAGCCACACCAACCACTACTCCCACAACAGTTGCTCCAACCACTACAGCCACACCAACTACTACTCCCACAACAGTTGCTCCAACCACTACAGCAACACCAACAACTACATCCACAACAGCTGAGCCAACCACTACAGCCACACCTACCACTACTTCAACAACAGTTGCTCCAACCACTACAGCCACACCAACTACTACTCCCACAGCAGTTGCTCCAACCACTACAGCAACACCAACAACTACATCCACAACAGCTGAGCCAACCACTACAGCCACACCTACCACTACTTCAACAACAGCTGCTCCAACCACTACAGCCACACCAACAACTACTTCAACAACAGCTACACCAACCACTACAGCCACACCAACCACTACTTCCACAACAGCTGCTCCAACCACTACAGCCACACCAACCACTACTTCCACAACAGCTGCTCCAACCACTACAGCCACACCAACCACTACTTCCACAACAGCTGCTCCAACCACTACAGCCACACCAACCACTACTTCCACAACAGCTGCTCCAACCACTACAGCCACACCAACCACTACTTCTACAACAGCTGAGCCAACAACTACAGCCACACCAACCTCTACAATCTACAACAGCTGCTCCAACCACTACAGCCACAGCAACCACTACTTTCCACAACAGCTGCTCCAACCACTACAGCCACACCAACAACTACTTCCACAACAGCTGCTCCAACCACTACAGCCAGACCAACCACTACTTCCACAACAGCTGCTCCAACCACTACAGCCACACCAACCACTACTTCCACAACAGCTGCTCCAACCACTACAGCCACAACAAACCACTACTTCCACAACAGCTGCTCCAACCACTACAGCCACACCAACCACTACTTCTACAACAGCTGAGCCAACAACTACAGCCACACCAACCTCTACATCTACATCAGCTGCTCCAACCACTACAGCCACAGCAACCACTACGTCCACAACAGCTGCTCCAACCACTACAGCCACAACAACCTCTACATCTACAACAGCTGCTCCAACCACTACTTCCACAACAGCTGCTCCAACCACTACAGCCACTCCAACCACTACTTCCACAACAGCTGAACCAATTACTACAGCCACACCAACCACTACTTCCACAACAGCTGCTCCAACCACTACAGCCACACCAACGACTACATCCACAACAGCTGAGCCTACCACTACAGCCACACTAACCACTACTTCCACAACAACTGCTCAAACCACTACAGCCCCAACAGCTGCTCAAACAACTACATCCACAACAGCTGCTCCAACCACTACAGCCACACCAACTACTACTCCCACAACAGTTGCTCCAACCACTACAGCAACACCAACAACTACATCCACAACAGCTGAGCCAACCACTACAGCCACACCTACCACTACTTCAACAACAGTTGCTCCAACCACTACAGCCACACCAACCACTACTTCCACAACAGCTGCTCCAACCACTACAGCCACACCAACCACTACTTCCACAACAGCTGCTCCAACCACTACAGCAACACCAACAACTACATCCACAACAGCTGAGCCAACCACTACAGCCACACCTACCACTACTTCAACAACAGCTGCTCCAACCACTACAGCCACACCAACAACTACTTCAACAACAGCTGCTCCAACCACTACAGCCACACCAACAACTACTTCAACAACAGCTACACCAACCACTACAGCCACACCAACAACTACATCCACAACAGCTGCTCCAACCACTACAGCCACACCAACAACTACTTCCACAACAGCTGCTCCAACCACTACAGCCACAACAACCTCTACATCTACAACAGCTGCTACAACCACTACTTCCACAACAGCTGCTCCAACCACTACAGCCACACCAACCACTACTTCCACAACAGCTGAGCCAACCACTACAGCCACACCTACCACTACTTCAACAACAGCTGCTCCAACCACTACAGCCACACCAACAACTACTTCAACAACAGCTACACCAACCACTACAGCCACACCAACCACTACTTCCACAACAGCTGCTCCAACCACTACTTCCACAACAGCTGCTCCAACCACTACAGCCACACCAACCACTACTTCTACAACAGCTGAGCCAACAACTACAGCCACACCAACCTCTACATCTACAACAGCTGCTCCAACCACTACAGCCACAGCAACCACTACTTCCACAACAGCTGCTCCAACCACTACAGCCACACCAACAACTACTTCAACAACAGCTACACCAACCACTACAGCCACACCAACCACTACTTCCACAACAGCTGCTCCAACCACTACAGCCACAGCAACCACTACTTCAACAACAGCTGCTCCAACCACTACAGCCACACCAACAACTACTTCAACAACAGCTACACCAACCACTACAGCCACACCAACCACTACTTCCACAACAGCTGCTCCAACCACTACAGCCACAGCAACCACTACTTCAACAACAGCTGCTCCAACCACTACAGCCACACCAACAACTACTTCAACAACAGCTACACCAACCACTACAGCCACACCAACCACTACTTCTACAACAGCTGAGCCAACCACTACAGCCACACCTACCACTACTTCAACAACAGCTGCTCCAACCACTACAGCCACACCAACAACTACTTCAACAACAGCTGCTCCAACCACTACAGCCACACCAACAACTACTTCAACAACAGCTAAACCAACCACTACAGCCACACCAACAACTACATCCACAACAGCTGCTCCAACCACTACAGCCACACCAACAACTACTTCCACAACAGCTGCTCCAACCACTACAGCCACAACAACCTCTACATCTACAACAGCTGCTACAACCACTACTTCCACAACAGCTGCTACAACCACTACTTCCACAACAGCTGCTCCAACCACTACAGCCACACCAACCACTACTTCCACAACAGCTGAGCCAACCACTACAGCCACACCTACCACTACTTCAACAACAGCTGCTCCAACCACTACAGCCACACCAACAACTACTTCAACAACAGCTACACCAACCACTACAGCCACACCAACCACTACTTCCACAACAGCTGCTCCAACCACTACTTCCACAACAGCTGCTCCAACCACTACAGCCACACCAACCACTACTTCTACAACAGCTGAGCCAACAACTACAGCCACACCAACCTCTACATCTACAACAGCTGCTCCAACCACTACAGCCACAGCAACCACTACTTCCACAACAGCTGCTCCAACCACTACAGCCACACCAACAACTACTTCCACAACAGCTACACCAACCACTACAGCCACACCAACCACTACTTCCACAACAGCTGCTCCAACCACTACAGCCACAGCAACCACTACTTCAACAACAGCTGCTCCAACCACTACAGCCACACCAACAACTACTTCAACAACAGCTACACCAACCACTACAGCCACACCAACCACTACTTCCACAACAGCTGCTCCAACCACTACAGCCACACCAACCACTACTTCCACAACAGCTGCTCCAACCACTACAGCCACACCAACCACTACTTCTACAACAGCTGAGCCAACAACTACAGCCACACCAACCTCTACATCTACAACAGCTGCTCCAACCACTACAGCCACAGCAACCACTACTTCCACAACAGCTGCTCCAACCACTACAGCCACAACAACCTCTACATCTACAACAGCTGCTCCAACCACTACTTCCACAACAGCTGCTCCAACCACTACAGCCACTCCAACCACTACTTCCACAACAGCTGAGCCAATTACTACAGCCACACCAACCACTACTTCCACAACAGCTGCTCCAACCACTACAGCCACACCAGCGACTACATCCACAACAGCTGAGCCTACCACTACAGCCACACTAACCACTACTTCCACAACAACTGCTCAAACCACTACAGCCCCAACAGCTGCTCAAACAACTACATCCACAACAGCTGCTCCAACCACTACAGCCACTTCAACCACTACTTCCACAACAGCTGCTCAAAGCACTTCATCCTTAACAACTGCCACATCCACAACAGCTGGTCAGACCACTACACCAACCACAACAGTTTCTCCCACCACAACTGCACAAATCACTACGAGTACAACAGCCACACTAACCTCTACATCCACATCATCTGCTCCATCCACTATACCAACCTCAACAGTCTATCCATCCACAACAACTGGCACAACCACTACAGCCACATCTATCACTACATCCACTCCTGCCACACCCACCAGCACAACCACTTCAGCTGCCTCGTCTGCTTCAACCACTACATCTACAACAGCTGCTCCAACAACTATACCAATCTCAACAGTCTATCCATCCACAACAACTGGCACAACTACTACAGCCACATCTATCACTACATCCACGATAGCTGCCACAACCACCACAACCAGTACCACCCCTCTGACCACTACATCCACTCCTGCCACACCCACCAGCACAACCACTCCAGCTGCACTGTCTGCTTCAACCACTACATCTACAACAGCTGCCCCAACCCCTACTTCCACAACAGCCGCTCCAACCCCTACTTCCACAACAGCTGCTTCAACAACTACATCCACATCAGCTGCTCAAACCACTACAGCCACAACAGCTGTTCAAGCCACTACATCCACTCCTACCACACCCACCAGCACAACCACTCCAGCTGTACCGTCTGCTTCAACCACTACATCTACAACAGCTGCTCCAACCACTACTTCCACAACTGCTGCTTCAACAACTACATCCACATCAGCTGCTCAAACCACTACAACCACAACAGCTGCTCCTACCGCCGCATCCACAACAGCTGCTCAATCCAGTACAGCCACACCAACCACTACATCCACATCAGCTGCTCCATCCACTATACCAACCTCAACAGTCTCTCCAACCACAACAACCGCACAAACCACTACAAGTACAACAGTCACTCCAACCACTACAACCACAACAGCTGCCCCATTCACTACATCCACAACAACTGGCACAACCACTACAGCCACACAAACCACTACATCCACGACAGCTGCCGCAACCACCACAACCAGTACAGTCTCCCTGACCACTACATCCACTCTTGCCCCACCCACCACCACAACCAGTCCAGCTGCACCGTCTGCTTCAACCACTAAAGCCACACCCACCACCACAACCACTACAGCCACACCAACCCGTACAACAACTACATCCACTCCAGCTGCACCGTCTGCTTCAACCACTAAAGCCACACCCGCCACCACAACCACTACAGCCACACCAACCCGTACAACCCGTACAACAACAACATCAACAACTACATCCACCACCAGTGATGCATCAAGCTTTAGACTTAGTCTCTTCCACGTTTTTCTTGGATTTTTTGTCTTCATCATTTAACAGAAGATACATCAGCAATGTCACATCTGAACTAATTTCAACAGATGGTAAAAATTAATTTTTTATTTAAGTAACTGTATATAATTCTATTATTTAATTTAATATATTTAATAATAATTAACAAATTTTTTCAACTGTGTATTTATTTTTGTATCATCAAATGAATCCTACAAAAGCTTAAAAAATGTCGACCAGTTTGTGTAATGACCCTGCAGACCTTACTACAAATTTAATGTTTGTTACTGGTCTCACAACCATTTACTGATTCAATGTGTTTATAATGTCTTTATGTTTTCATGATGTAAAGCACTTTGAACTGCCCTGCCTACAAATAAACCCAATTTGTTTAGATAGAGACAGTCAATGCCTGTTGCTTGATTTTATACACACTTGACATGGAAATGGTACAAACATCCAATTTCCATTATTACAGTAATAAAGATGACTGATTCCCCAGTAACGTATTACAGTTTTTGTTGATTGCTTTGACCTGTTTGAAGAAACTGGCAACCTCTAAGTTTTCATCATCACCACCTCAGCAGAGCAAAAGACACCTCTTGCAAATGAGTTAACCCATTCTCATTGGTTTGACACATTTTCCCCTTTTGCAAAACAGTTAACGCAGATGTCATTCATGTAGTCCAAACTTCATTGCTTCAGCTGTGGTAGCATAACAGAAACCATATGTTCCAAGCTCTTAGAAACTTCTTGATCTCAAAATGAAATCACTGAAGCACCTGATTGAGACTTCTTTACACAATTTTTCAATTTGCAATCAGTTTGCAGGCTTTACTTAAAAGGTGCCATGTTGTGTGTTGTCCTTTGCAAGCATGGGTGGTCCAAGGCAGATGAGAGTCAGAGTAAGAGGTAGATGGGTCAGGGGAAGAAGATTATGAGGAAGAGGAATCCGTGTGCGATGTGGCGGTGTAGCTAGAAGGGCTAAAGTTACAGATGAAATTTGTGCAACTGTGATTGATCATGTGGTAAATCATGGCCTTTCACTTAGGAGCGGGACAAAGAGTCCAACCTATTCTCAATAGAAACACGGTTGCTTCCATTGTAAGAGTTTTTCGACGGGAGAGCAGGTATTGCTGCTATACAGTATATACATCTCTATCTGTTCCTATAGAGGAATTATTCAGTGCATGGAGATGGAAGGTATATGATCACAGCAAATTTGACTACAAATGATACTGACATGTAAGCTGCGTACAGTCTTTGGCTACAATGAACCAGCAATGCTGCACTGATTCACATTGAGTGTGGAATTTTGTATTTTGTTGCACCTTGTGTAATGAATGATTGGAAGGGCTCAAACATTTGTGAGCAGGTTGTGTTGTTTGAGGGCAAAATTTGCTTTTGGTTCATATTTTAAATGTTTTGGCAGAGTTGGAGCCTTTTGCAAACAAAATGTGTAATTTTGACCATTGTTACCACTGTTTAGGCTTCTGCATTAACTGTTTTGAAAAATGTGAATTTTGAGTTGACTGCTGCATTAAAGCAATCAATAAAAACTGTACCAGAGCAGAAGAAGAGCAATCAGAGGTATAAATAATTTTGGTCTTAACCAGTAGTGAAAGTAAGCTGGTACTGTCATAGTACGTACGAAGGAAGCAAGGGGGGAGAGCGGCTGCCAGATAAAACCTTCATTTAGAACCAGTCATGACTGCTGTTGGATCAGAAAACAGTTCTGCTAACCAGATAGACTTAGACTTAGACAACTTTATTTGTCATTTTGTATGCACAGAGTGCGTACGGAACAAAATTTCGTTGCATACAGCTTGTAAATTGCAGTAAAATTTAATTACAGTATAAGGTGCAGCAGTGATTTAAAAGTAAACAATTTAAATGTAGACAATGCAGGAGAGTAAACAGTGTACAGGTGAGTATTTTTAAAACCATTTGTATGTGCAGAATTGATTGTGCAAAGGGCATTTGTGCAAGAATACAGCTTGTAAATTACAGTAGATTTAAATTACAGTGTAAGGTGCAGCAGTGATTTAAAAGTAAAACAATTGAAATGTAAACAATGGATGAGAAAGTCACAGTGTACAGGTGAATGTTTTTAAAAAACATTTGTATGTACAGAATTTGATTGTGCAAAGGGCATTTGTCAAGAATGCATTTAAAAACTAAGAGTTCGGCAGCATTTGTAATGCTAGATGGAGATGCAATGATGCAAAATGTGCAAATGCGAATGTTGTGCAGAGTGTATGGGTTATAGTTCAACAGCAGTTCAACAGTCTGATGGCAGCAGGGAAAAAGCTTTTGCAGAACCTGGTGGACCTGCAGCGGATGCTGCGGAACCTCTTCCCAGAGGGCAGCAGGGAAAACAGTCCATGGTGGCGGTGTGAGGGGTCCCTGGTGATGTTACGGGCTCAGGACACGCAGCGCTGAGATGAAATGTCTTTTATGGAGGGAAGAGGAATCCCGATGATACCTTCTGCTGTCCTCACCACTTTCCTCACGTCCTTCCAGTCGGTGGCACTGCAGCCTCCACACCACACAGAGAGACAGCTGGTCAGAATACTCTCTATGGTGCTTCTGTAGAAGGTCGTGAGGACAGGCGGGGGCAGGTGGGCTCTCCTCATCCTCCTCAGGAAGTACAAGCGCTTCTGTGCCATCTTCACCAGTAACGTGGTGTTCACAGACCAGGTGAGGTTGTCCGTGATGTGCACCCCTAGAAACTTGGTGCTACTGACCACCTCTACAGCTGAGCTGTTGATGAGCAGTGGAACGTGGTGAGACTGGTTCTTCCTGAAGTCGACGATGATCTCCTTCGTCTTCTCCACGTTCAGGATCAGGCTGTTTTCTCTGCACCAGCCCACCAGCTTCTCCACCTCCTTTCTGTAGTCCTGGTCGTTGTCGTCTCTGATCAGGCCCACCACCGTTGTGTCGTCAGCAAACTTCACGATGTGATTGGTGGTGAACCTGGGGACGCAGTCGTGTGTCATCAGGGTGAACAGCAGGGGGCTCAGGACGCAGTCCTGAGGGGAGCCCATGCTGAGGGTGATGACATCAGAGGTGTTCTGTCCGACCCGGACTGACTGAGGTCTGTTGGTGAGGAAGTCCAGCAGCCAGCTGTGAAGCCCAGATGTTCCAGTTTTCCCACCAGGTGCTGTGGGATGATGGTGTTAAACACCAAACTGAAGTCCAGGAACAGCATCCGCACGTGCGTGTTCTTCTCCTCCAGGTGTGCCAGGCTCAGGTGAAGAGCAGAGGAGATGGCGTCCTCAGTGGAGCGGTTCCATCCGTAGGCAAACTGGAACGGGTCAAATGTTGGGGGGAGACTGGAGACAATGAGTTCTTTCACCAGCCTTTCAAAACACTTCATCATGACGGGAGTCAGTGCAACAGGCCGGTAGTCGTTGAAACAGGTGACTTGAGGTTTCTTCGGCACAGGAATGATGGAAGCAGACTTAAAGCATGCTGGCACTGTGGCTTGGTCCAGATGTTAAAAATGGTCCAGGTGGGCCTTCCTCTAGTTGACTCTCCTCAAAGTTTTCCACACGTTGGCAGTGTCAAGGTGGAGGACCTCCTCTTCCTGATGGGGAACAGCTTTCACTGCTGGAGTGCTGTTTAGTGCCTCAAACCTCCCAAAGAAGTTGGATGCAGTCTAATGTTATGGAAATGTATAATAATTTCTGTGGTAAACCTGTATTTTTAAAGCATAAAGAGTTACCTTATCTGGGAGTGTATAGAGGGGGAAGATCGTAGCAATTCAATAGTTTTAAGCTCTGGTGGGACGGCAGGCACAGAGAAGAACGAGAGTTTTATGAGGGACTGATGCGGGGTGAAAGCTTGTTTATGGTTCTTGAGCTCATCTGGTTTGACCCCTGAAAGGACATTTGGGTGATGAATCAGCCTTACTTCTTGAAGACTCATGGGAGAGCAGTCTCCTTTGTTTCGGAGCGGATAGAACCTAGAGACTCAATGTCTGGGCCCTCGCACCCCCCAAACTCATCAGGAGGGGCTCTGCAGACTATTAAACGGACTACATTTAAAGCCACTCCACCTGTAGCAAAATATCCCAATTAAAGGCAATAGGAGAGTTGTGTTTCATGCTATTTTGTTTAACGATATGGAACCAGTGATACTGCAGTGGGCGTGCAGCATCGCCTTGTGCTTGAATTCATGTGTGCAAAATTAAGTTACATGTAATTTTTGGTGCATACATTTAAGGGTCATTTTAAGGAACTTGTAACAACAGGGGCTTCAGCTCAGACCCATCATTCCTCCTCTTCCCACTAAAGGAGCCCTTTACAGTCTTTATTAATTCATTTTTCCCTCTGTTTATTCCTCGTGCGCAGCGCACCAATGGGGGTAAAATCATTAAGTATAAATTATGCTGGTACCATATGTCACCAAAAAGTGCTATTTCTACAGTCATTTAGAAACCAGTGTGGCGCAGAGCTTGAAAAGCTGCGCCTATACTCAATTCTGTGGTTGCAATGCATAAAAAGGGCTATATTTCCTATACGATTCCCCATTTAAGACTATTAGTGGGCTAAAAGCAAAGCAGAAAGTCATTATTCTGTCCGCTCCGACCACAAACAAAACATGCTCAGAGAACAACTTCAAACTCAGCCTTCGGCTTGCGTAATTACGCACCAGAGCGCCCTGGACCATAGAGGAGATTTGTCTGGTCAGCTTGGAAACTGAGATGGGAAACCTGTTCGCTGTGAAAGGTGATGGTTATAAACTAACAGGCTAGAAGTGAGTGCAGCTGAAAATAGGGAAAACACCAGCAGCTGGATTCTGAGTAAAGACCCCTGTGTGCTTCAAGAGTTGCAGCTGAGGGGGAAAATGTCAGACCGTATAGGCTTGATGAAACTCAGCCTCACTCACCAATGAGGTTATAGACCTACATTGATAAAGAAACCCATAGATTAATGATAATCAGGGGTGTTTTAATTGCCTGGATGTGAATCTGATTATTCATATTGTGCCTGTTATAATCAACTATAATATTTTCTTTTAAAATTCAGGGGAAAAAAAAAAAAAAAAAGATTGTGTTATGTTGTTGAGCTGTTTTTGAAGAACTGCTTGCCAAACAATCATATTTCCCCCTTTTAAAACTAATTCCTTAACATTATACAATCTAAAAACTAATTCAAAACAGAATAAAAATTTAAGCCAGTACGAGAGAGAGCGTGCATCTAAAGCAGGTCTGATACTAGAAAGGCCTTGCAGATATTTAAAAAAAAAAAAAAAAAAAAAAAAAAAACACGATCCTAATGTGAACCAGTAGCCAATGAATTGTTGCAAAACTGGAGAAAAGTGCTCCCATTTTATGGGAGCAGTTAAAAGATGTGTCATGTGTTGTCTTCATGAACCCGGACACAACCACACACACTGAGCACTGTTAGAAAGTTTATTAAAGAAGGTGAGTTGTGGAGGATGAGAACCTGAGTCTTTACTGGGCTGGTGCAGGTGGAGAGCTGTAGGGCTGCGGGTGCTGTGCTGCTGGAACCAGGAAGCCCCAAGAGCAGGTGAGAAAACGCAGGGGTAGCAGGAGAACCAGCAGCTCAAAACAGAGGTCACTTGGAGCACTGGAAAGCTTGAGGTTGCAGGAGAGTCAGCAGCACATCAGGGAAAACCAGCATCATAGCAGAAAGCTTACATGGTTCACTGGGGCAGAAGGAAATCCAGTAATACAGTTGCAAAAGTTCTTGGCTGACAGCCATGGAGTCAGAGGAGACTGATGACAGACCAGCCCTGAGGAGCTGACAGAGTAGTAGGCCATAGGCTGAAGCCTGTATCGTTCAGGTTCGCTCCACCTATTTAGGGACTACTAAATGACACCTACAATAAAATCCTAAGTGAATTTTGAGCCCATAACCAAAAGTTCTCCAATCGCTTTGCGCCAGTATTTTTACAGTAATTACTTAAAAGTGTAACTATATCGGTAGCCTGATCACACCGTAATCACACCGCTAATCTACACTCGAATCAAGCCGCCTAGCCGTTAGCCAATCAGAGCGCGTCATTCAGGTACGCTCTCGCACTTCGAGCGGAAAGAAAACAACAACAACAAACATGGCCTCTCCCGTGGAGCAGCGTATTCCCGTTGGATCAGACAAAAAACGCCAGAAAAATGAGGATTATATATGCATCACACACACATATCATCGGTGGACAAAGAACGGACACAGCCACTAACAGTTGTTCGTTGGAAGAAGCTGGTTGTATGTGCCCGTAAGTGGCTAGAAATTGACAGAATCGACCGCACGTTGGCGGAGGCTGTATGTGTACACGATGACGAGTTCGCCAAAAATAACAACGATGATGATTCCACGTCAACCCTGGCTTGTCCAGACGAAACTCTTCCTGGCTTCTTGGAGGTACACAAACTTGGTTTTCATCCAACTTGTTATAGACGTTTCATCCATAAGAAACGAATTGCCAGTGCTGAAAAACTAGCAGAAAAACGGGGAGCATCTGGTGGTGACAACAATGGTTCTGATTCTGATCACGAATCTTCCACAACCACGTCCACGACTAGCCGGCCACCATCGCCAAAACGGTTGAGATCCACGACTAAATCATCGAGGTCTGGCAATGTACTTCCTGCTATCTGTATAATTTGCAAGAGGCTTGACCGCTTTGTGAAAGAAGGACACATGACAAAAAGAATAATTGGTCCAAGCAGGAACTATAAATGCTGGTGAGTAGATAATTTGCAGACTGCATCTTTGTTTGTGGCTTATAACCAAAAGCAAAAGTAATAAAAAAAAATGCATGTGTAATTGGTGCCAGCCCAAGCCTGGTCATATCATTATGAAAAAGGCGTATGAAGGCTATGTGTAGGGCCTCAATAATAATAAAAGGCATTATTATGAACTTGAAGTGATGATAGGCAATTCAGTCATTTGTCAAATAATGGTTAGATTTTAAATTTGTCACCCGACTACCAGTTCAGTCTCATAAAACAGAGAAAAGGTATTTTATATTATTTGGCAGCTGGTTTATGATTGAACTTTTTTTAACTCTCTCTTTGCTAGGGAGTTTGGTTAAAGCAGCTGAACTGAAAATGGACGAATCCATCCTCAAGGATGTACGTGGAAAAGATTGTGTCGCAATTGAAGTGCGGTACCACAAACGGTGCTACAAAGAATGTACAAGATTTCTGGTGGCTACAACAAGTGATGAAAGGTGAATTTCAGATAATTCAAGTAGAATATATGTGAAATACAAATACTTGAGAGTGAACCTTATATTGATGGTAGGGTTACATTCTGGGGTTAAACGTTTTTGAAAGTTGATTATTCTTACAAATGAAGCCCAGTTTATAGAGAAATTATATTGTAGTAAATAATGTAGAATAAACATTTGGATGCAGTTTTACATAAAACATTTTAACCATAAAATTGTATTAAATGAGATATTCTATCATTGTTAATTTTAAGATTGAGTAAGCATTTTAACTAATCTGTATTTTGCATTGTTTCACACAGGATGCCAAAAGCCTGGGAGTATGCCACTGTGTACACAGAATTTTGTGACAAAATAATTCGGGCACAGTTGATTAAAAAACAGGAAATCTTCAGGATGAAAAAGCTCTCTTCCCTGTTCCAGAAAATGATACGAGAACACCATGGTCATGGAAGTTACAGGTAATTATGATTCATTAATAGAATTATGATTCATTAATAGATTTTGATATTATTCACATCAGCATATATTTATTATTCCTTGTAACTTTTTCACAGATCAGATCTTCTGAAGAAAAGACTGAGGCAAGACTTTCCCCAACTAAATTTCTACAAGCCTCAGGAAAAACCTGAGTGAAATGGTTTTTACAGATCTACAGGACTTCTCAACAAGGGTTCATCAACTGAAGCTGAGTCATCAGGATCGCAAGAGACTTTGTCGAGTGGTGGAGAGACAGTTCAGCAAGGTCGTACATATGCAGCACAACGAGACCATACCAGAACCATTTATAGTGCAGGTATAATTCTTAAACGAGCAGTTAAGAGTGCCCCTAAAATGAGTGCCAATTGGCCTCCTACATCTGAGGATCTAAATATTTATCAGCTAGAAAGATTGTGCCAATTGAACTGTATAATTTACTTGCTTGGTGCATAGGTGTAAGTGATGAATTGACATTATCTAACATGGTTAATGTATCGGAGGAGGTTGATCTTCGTTTACTGTCAATCTGCCAAGATATTATTTATTTATCCTCAAAAGGTAGAAATCAAACCCCAAAATCTCTAACACTTGGTTTAACTCTGCACCACTTGACAGGGTCATTTCAGGTTGTACATATGGTGAGTAAACATGGTCACTGTGTATCTTGGGAATCTGTTGTAGGTTTTGAGACAAGTCTTGCTCAGCTTCAGTTGTCCAGAGGTTTGGATCTCCCACAAGGGTTTGCCAGTAATAACTTTACTGTTCTAGTGTGGGACAATGTAGATTTTGGAGAGGAAACATCGTCAGGGAAGGGTACCACCCATCACACTATTTTCTATTGTAATTCTGAAGTCGTAACAACCTGAAGTGATCCTAAAAAGTTTAACATCTCTTGCTGGGTCCAACAAAAGTCATTGTTTAAAAACAGAAATGTTTTCGTGCCTAGTTTTCACTGTTCAAATTTTAGCTGTGTAAAATTTTGCTTCCAATATTGTAACTGGTCTGCTAGGTCAGTGGTTCCCAACCTTTATTTCTTAAAGCCCCCCCTGCTGAAGTCCAAGACAAGCCAAGCACCCCCAAGCCTTACACAGGCCCGCACAAACGTATCAAAAGATTAAAGTGATTTGTAATGAACATTTATTTATTTGAAAAATAAAGAATAAATGGCAGCTATGTCATTTTGTTCTTATTATTTTTGATTAATAATGTATTTTTTATGTCAACGGGTGTACAGTGCACAGAAATTAACTACAAACTCCAAAAAAGAGAGCTAACATATAAACTTCAAACCTAAGCTTAACTTTCATGAGCATGTCCACATTTTCAATATATTTTCCAGTTCTAATTTACAAACATGCATAAAGTATAACTAAAAAAAAAAAAACAGTCCCATGTGATTATACACACTCAACTACTGGCTTAAAAAATAAAATTATACAACAGTTTCAGAAACCAGTACTAAACTTACAACTTTTTTTACTTCTTATTTGTTCAGTTACTAATGGGTACCTTGAGCTTGCATATTTTTGACCAGGGATGCGATATCAGGTTTGATTGTTGTGATAGCCAGTCTAAAGTCCTAGTGAACATCGAGTCTGTTTCTGACTTTAGTTTTTATTGTTAATAGCGCGCTGAAAGCTGCTTCAGACAGGCATGTAGTGCTAAATGGGAGAATAACCCTGGTTGTTGCGTGTTTGGCCAGTGTGGGAGCGACAGCGTGTCCTTTGGCAATCCAGAACTTTTTAAATCCGTTTTCCTGGAAATATCTTTTGGACACGGAATCAGCTTAAAGGTCACAAAGCTCATCTTCACAGCCGATGTATTCTACGTCCTTCGGGGTGGAAACGTAGGGGTCCAACACCCACGATTCTCTGGATAAATACTGGTCCATGTCGGCAAAGCGGCTCTGAATCTCATCGCGGAGAAGGTTCATGTGCCGCGTAAACTCCGTGCGCAAAGACGCACGCACGGCGCCACCAGACTGTTTCAGCAGCAGCGGGAAATGCTGCAAGTCCCCCTTTGACATTTTAGTGACTCTGTATTCCAGTTTGCGCACAAAAGCGTCCAGGGCGTTTTTGCAAAGCATGATGTTCGATTCTGGCCCCTGCATCCGCTTGTTTGTTTCGTTGAACAAAGTGAATGAACAGTCAGTTGTTCAAAGAGTGGCCGATTGTGATCTTGGATGAATTCTTTTATTTTTTCTTGTAGCTCAATAAAACGCACAAGCACGAGTCCACGCGACAACCACCTCACCTCAGTGTGTAGCAGCAGTGTTTGATGCGCTTTGTCCTCGCACAGCTGGGCAAAAAGTCTTTTGTTAGAAGGGCGAGCTTTGATGAAGTTTACAACTTTAACTACAGTTGATAGTGTGTCGCTGACGAGTTCTCCACGTATTTTTCTTTTTTAGATAACGTATCACAAGATGGTTTTAAGAGTAAGTTGATGGTTGATGGTATCAGATAGCCAGATCCACACAGCAAAAGCCTGAAGGGACGGAGCGAGTCTGTGAAATGCTGGCCAAGGGTTCCGTACCGCGACATATACAAAGGATTATTTTGGTGTTTTTGTCTTGTTAAAATGGGTGGGTGTGTGGGCGACATTGCAACGTAAACACAGACGTACTAGCGCGCGTGAACAGGGGGCGTAATGGAGCCGCTGTCTGCTGCTCCAGACAGCGGCTGCTGTGCATCGACTCCGCTTCTCCCGACCCCGTGTAGCGATCGCCACCTCCCCTCCGCCGCTATTTAAGTAGCACAATGACTAGAGCAGAATTAAGTTGTATTTATCGGAGATGAAGTGTAGACTGTAAATTCTGTCGTAGTATGTTGGCTCCCCCAGTCCATTGGGAGTGTCTGCCTGCGCTCTTTTCATTGAAAATATCCATTTCTTTCTTCGTCCTTCCTCCTTCGGTAAACGACAGAAACGTACATCCAACGATTTGGAATGCCTCTCTGTGCAACCGGGAGCACAACAAGTCGTAGGCATTGTTTAGAAAAATAAACTAACTAAAAGTACGCTCTAAATCACCCGTTTTGTCATGTAGTAGACAAGAACAGTACTGTTTTTGCCTATCCGCAGGACCCAGATGTTGCACTGACACGCGTGAACCAAAAATTATTCAACCTTGGACCAAAATATTTAATACAATTTATAAATATTGTAAAATCGATTTGGGTGTGCAGATTTTTTAATTATGATCACAACCATAATTTTCTTTTCTTTTTTTTAACCATAATTTTCATCACCTCAAAGCAGAGAAAGCTCTGCGCCCCCCCTGTGATCTCTGGCGCCCCCCCCTAGGGGGGCACGGACCCCAGGTTGGGAATCACTGTGCTAGGTGATAAAATTCACACCACTTTTCATAGTTATTAGTTAACCAGACACAAAAGGAGATCTTGCTATTAGAGTTTTTCAATTGAAAATTCAAAGAATTGCAGTTTTCATGTGCAATAAAGATATATTATGGGCAATTGTGAAATTGTTAAAAAGTGTATTTTTTCATTTAGAATAACTCCTTACTTAAAGCACGCAGAACGTTGCCGCTTTATAAGCTCTGAGTAAGTATGAATGTCTGTAGGAATCATAATTTTGAGTCCGATCGCCTGAATAATAAAAAAGTTACAAGGGTTTGAAAATGGTAGAAGACCCAAATTTGTCACTTTTTTGGGTAAACTGCCACCTTTGGCACCCATTTTCTCAAATACTGGCAGGAATCCCATGGAGAACTTTTTTCCCCAGCTCGAGTACATATTTAAGATTGGAAAACTGCTGTCGAAAAGTAGTCCCCAGGTTAGTGGAGCGAAATCCTATTTCTAGCCTCATTTTGAGCTTCAGCCTATGGCCTATAGGCTTTTATGGAGGAGCTGGCAGTTGGAAAGAGTCCGGGCTGATTGAAGGCTGAACAGGTGAGGATGATTAGTGGAGTGGAGACAGAGCTGGGTGGAAGAGGGAAGGTTCTGGAAGGTTCAGGGTGCAGTAGGCAGGATTGCACCCTGACAAGAAGAGCAGCAGCATTATTGACCAGCTGCTGTCAAGCCACAAGAGTTTTGTTAAGCCCAGAGTGGTGTGCAGTAATCTAAGCAAGTTGTAATTAAAGCATAGATAAAAATCTTTTGTCAGCTGTCTCAGTTTGAAAAATCTGGGCCGGACCACAGATTTTAACTGAGCATCAAAGCTATTATTCTCAAGTCTTAGACTCAGATCTGTAGCAGTTTCAGATATTTACTTTAGGGTCCCACTGATGTCAGAGACCTCAATGCGCCCAAACAACATAAACCTTTGAGAAGTTTATTTTTAGAGCTCCTATTTTCCTATTTAGTGTCCTAAAATCGGACTATCTTCTGCCTAAAAAAAGTAGGTAAATATAATATATAAGTGACTCCCAAGGGACGGAGTAAAGAGAGAAAAGGCCAAGAATGGAGCCTTAAAAAAATAAAATAAAAAATCTGTTGCAGTTACAACAACACAACCGTCATAACAAAGGATGTGGAAATTGAATTAGAACATAATTTGAATTAAATTGCAATAAAGTTACACACACGCCAGCAGGGATAAACGTGTCAGAAAATGGATGGATGGATGGATAAGGTTACACACAACATTCACAACAGAATCCTGAGGATTTTCAGGTGCAGCAGTGGCTCAGTGTGGATCCAGAGAAAGAAAGAGATTCAGATCGGTCACTGTAGGAGCCATTTATAGTTGTTGGTGTTTAGGTATGGTTTGTTTCTGGTTTGTTTGTTTTGGGTGGCAGTGTTTTGTTTAGGTTGACACACTGACCTATATTCTGCTCTACCACTGGTGACGGTGTGGAAGGGAAGGCTTTATAGGTGCGACGTGAGAGGGCAGAAAGGGTTTTGGGTGACGGGAGGTCATACGGCTTTTACCGCTTTCTTTGGCACACAATAGCCTGTGTCCACTGGTTAAATTCTGTTATATCCACACTCTCCATAATTACTTGTCCATCTCACTTGTAAAGACCGCCACTCGGATTGTTTGGAGTGTTTGTTCATATAAATGGGAACGCCCATACCTTATCTCCTGGTTTCAACATCATTTTGTAAGCGTGTTAAATTCCAGATTCCCCGCACCCAGAAGCGACAAAAAGGTGGTTGATAGTCGCTACAGTCACACCTCCTCAACCTGAAACGTCTCCGAAGCAGAGGACTAAAATTTGATAATCTACCTGTGTGTGTTCTCAATTTATTTATTTCATGTATCTAAAGCTCAGTCTGACAATTTACGCTGCAAAATACAAACACAAAGAAGTTTAGTTAGATTTTTGTCCGATGATGAGAGAGAGAGAGAGAGAGAGAGAGAGAGAGAGAGAGAGAGAGAGAGAGAGAGAGAGAGAGAGAGAGAGAGAGAGAGAGAGAGAGATAGAGAGAGAGAGAGAGAGAGAGAGAGAGAGAGCGGAGAGAGAGAGAGAAGAGAGAAGGAAGAGAGATAGACTAAGAGAGAGAGAGAGAGAGAGAGAGAGAGCAGCACAGAGTATCAATAACAGAGCGCTCCATGAAGATGTTATTAATCAGAGAAATAAAAACTTTTACAGCAGTTACATCCAGCAGGTAAGCATGCCCAAGGCAACACACCTCAGCTCCCCGCAGCCCCACCGCCCCGGTGGTCAGTTTCACTGTTCCTGTCTGAATACGCGCCAAAACCGCATCTTTAAATAATTTCCCTCTGGGATTATTAAAGTATTTCTGATTCTGATTAAAATGAACTACACCTGTCTGAATCACAATGAAAAGTATTGCAACTCTGTGCGTTAGCATAGTGAAGAAATAGCGTCTACCAGTTCTCTGCCATTCCTGAGATACGTAGTTTGTGAGATCTTTGGTACAATTATATACAATAAGTTTCTATAGAGAGGTGTAGGCTATGGTGTCTGTTCTTGGAAAAAGCTTTAAAACTTTGTTTTGAATATTGTTTTATAAATAGAAAGAGAGATCTATATATAAAAAAATATCTAATCCAATCACATCCGAGGTTATACTTGCAGGTTTATAAAATGGAATTAGGTTTTTGTTTTTATTGGTAGTTGCTATTTATGTTCAAGTTCATATATAGATATGTAAGGTGGTGTTGGTGCTCATATCAATAAATATGCATTTATCGATTGTGATTTTCTTGTAATTTTGTCGATCACTTTTTTTTTGTTTGTGGAATTGTCTGTCTGAAAAAATTTAATTCAAATTAAAAAAAGAAAACTGGCCATAGATGATGCATTGCTGTTAGTGAATGTGCTGAATGGTCTCTGCCACCAGATGGCGCCCGAAGTGGACTCAGGCGTACCTCAACGTTTCGGTACGCCCCGATCTACGGTGGGTCTGCAGTCAGGGGCTACTCTCCATAGACATATATAAAGATATATATTATATATTGTATTATGTCTATGCTACTCTCCACCATAGACATCGTATATGTACTCCACCCCCAGGGGTACGCGCACCACACTTTGGGAGTCCCTGCACTAACTGAACAACAACGTGTTAACGCTTCTCTTTCACTTTTTAACAAAAGTAATACATGTCTACTTCTATCTCTAGTCCGATAAAATTGAGACGGAGTTGACTGGACCCGCTCTTCCAGCGTCTGGACAGCGAAACCCCCGTCCTCCCTACCCCGCCCGGCGAAAATTAACATAATCTCGCTCTTAACTTTCGATAAAAGTGGATAGGAGTGTATATACACACATTTCTGCTTTTTAGAATAAATTTATATTGGCGTTATGTGGAAACATACGACTCAAATTAATCTTCAAGTGAGTGCGCTAGAATAAAACGTCTTATTTTGAAGTTTGGTGGTTTAACCGGCGCGTTGACCCCAGAGAGCCTCGCAGCAGCACGTAAACACGGTCGCCATATTGGGAAGGGAAAAGCTACCATTAAATCGGATTTGTTTTAACTTGTGATTTGTTAATATATACGTGTTGGGAAGTTAGACATATTCAGGTAAAGAATATAAGTAAATAGAAATTAACAGTTTAGGAAGTGGGGTTTTTAATTGATGGGCTTACAATCATATTTAATCAATTAGAATGCTCATTTAATGTGTGTTCATTTAAATTCGGTAACTCGTTTCATTAGGTGGAAAAAGAAAAGAAAATAATTACACAGAATGCTGTTAATTCTGATCCATTTTAACTAATAAAACCTGAAATTTATATTACTATATTACATCCTAACAATAAAATATATTAATGCAAAATATGTACATTTAAAACATTTTAACAGTTTAAAGGTTGTTATTTCCAAACGGTACGTTTTGCAACCCTCATGATCCATCTCTTCACAAACAGATGAAGTCTTTAAGCTAACGCTCCAAGTTAATTTGATGTTTAAACATATTACATTTTATTTGTATTGATCTACACAAGGAGAAGGTCGAACCTGGCTGATGTGTTAATTTTAATATGTGGTTTCCACTCCTCCCTGTCCCTGATTGTGAGATCCACTCACGTGTTGCCAAGAAAAATGGGCCCCTGACCAGCGCTGACAAGGAACTGGTGTTGAGGAAGGGGAATGCATGTCCATTTGATGCCAGGGATTTGACTTCATGTTAAAACCTTTCATTATTATTATTATGATGGATATTATCAGAGGAGCCACGTTCTCGCTACGTCCCGGCGCTTCGGTCTTTTATTGGCGGATGAATCCTTTCAATTATTGCAGTTTAGAATGATGGTGCGTTCAAAGAACCTCTGAACCCAGGTCTCGGAACACGGAAAGGGTGACCGGAGGGTCCAACCTTCGTCAGTTTTACCGACTGTTGTGCTTAATATCCATTACATATAAAGACGGATCTCTCGGTATTTGGTGCATTCCAATAGTCTTACTGGAAGTTCATAAATGGTGTATTTAATTATATGTCAACCACATTAAGCAAAAAAAATATTTGCTACCTAACAATGTTCAGGATATGTTTAAGGAGCGTGAGGGGGGGAAATGACTTTAGAGGAAATTTTACCTTAAAACAACCAAATAAATATATTATACATATACACAGCTCTGTTGCTGAGCTCTGGATAGCTTGCCAGTAGAAACAAAATAAAAACATAACACAGTTTAAAATGGATATAAAAAAATGGCATGATTAAAGGCTATTAATATAATTGATTGCATGGGGTCTATTTATTTTTTTATTTATTTGAAATGCTATTTGTCCATTTATTTTATTTGTAAGACTAGGGGTGTTTTATATTATTTGTTTTAATTGTTTGTTGGAAGTTAAGGATTAAAGGCTTCAGACAATACTTTTTTTAATCTAATGGGTGTATTTGAAGGATTATTGTTGTTGGTTGATGTATGATTATAACATTTTGTGATCAATATTAAACTAATACGAAACTTACTAAGATAAACTAATTACTGCAGGACTGCTACCGTTCATCCTTACTGCAATCAGTGTGGATTATCACCATACCAAATCTCAAAAAGGTTATTTTTTTCCAACTTGGAAATTGAAAAATCCTACTTCCGGTTGACACTGGAATGCAGCATTTAGATCCCGCAGCCGAGAGAAACGCCTACCGAGCATGTGATTGGACGCATTTGATGAAACCGCACCCTCCTGGATAAAGAAAAAAAATACCCGTGTCTAACTTTTCCCTGTGAGCTGAAATGGAAACCTCCCGGAAAAGAAAGAATTCCCCCAATTTTTCCCCATAATTTAGGATTTTCAACAGCAGGCACAATATGGCTGGACTGAGCATGGCGTGAAGACGCTCTGAAAAAGCATCCGCATCAGTATTATAACAGGTAAGTGGGGAAATTATATGAAAATGGCAGTTTTATTGCAAAGGAAACGTTAGTTCTTGTATTACTCCACTTTCAGGCTTTCATATTTACCTTTTTCAAATGGACTGTCTGGTTAAAGCCATATAAAAAGTCATTCATAATTTTGTGTAAATAAGCCTTAAGAGTCTTTTTCTGTTTAATTAATAGTTAAGCTAAAAAATACATAGATGTGTTCAATAATCAGAATATGTAAAGCAATTCTGTTGTCTTATTTATACACAAAATAGGATTATCCCTGTTCAGAAGAAAGTTAAAGGGGTCAAAAGTTTTCCAGCAGCATCCCCACATTTTCTTTGAGGCGCAGAGTAAATATAGGGTTTTGTTTTATGACAGGGATTATTATCCATCCATCCATTGTCTTCCGCTTGTCTACAGCATTTAGCACTGTCTTGTTACAGAATAAAACAAAAAATAAACGGGCCAAAATATTGGAGATGGGGTTGTGGAGCCAGCAGGTCCAGGAGGGAAGCCCAGATATCCTCAGCGACATCCTCCAGCTCCGTCTGGGGGGACCCAAGACCAGCCAGATGGAATAGTTCCTCCAAGGGGTTCTGGGTTTTCCCTTAGGTCTCCTCCCAGAGAATGATTAATATTGTTGTTGGAAACTGAGGGGTACATCTCCAGAAAAATAGGTTCATCTTTACTGGCTTGCTGAAATATTCATACCTTTTCACATTTTCTCAAATACACAAACTTTAGCTTCACTTGTTGTGTTTTATGTGATAGGCCAGTATGAAGTAGTGGTTAACTGTGAAATTTTTTTTTGTTTTTTTACAAAAAAATATAAAATGGGGTGCGTTACTTTTTAGCCCTCCTACATATCCATCCGTCCATCCATCCATCCATCCATCCATCCATCCATCCATCCATCCATCCATCCATCCATCCATCCATCCACCGATCCACCGTCCATACCTGTGGCGCCGCCATCTTGGATGGGTCTCCCCTAATCAAGGCTGGCAAAGGAGCCGAGGAGAGCAAACCCAGAGGGAGCAACTTTGCCCGTATTTTCTGCAGTTTAGGGTTACAATAACCGGCGATAACTACTGAAAGTAGACCACACGGTGCAGATCACCATTTTGCGCTGAGCTTGGCTCTGAAGAAGAGTTTTTATTTGGTGAGAACAATGCAGAAACCCAACAGATGGGCCATCATTTTATGTTTATTAATTTGTTATCGCTGTATTTCACAAATTAAGGCTGAATCAAGTTGCCAAATTAAGTACCCTGGAGATGCAAGGTACCATCACATGCAAGAAGCTGTGCAACAAAGTTGTTTCTCAAGGGTCTTAAGCTCCAGCCCTAGTTTCAAGCAGGGTAGTGTAAATATGTTGTTTAAACAACATATTTCAGCATGAAAACATGTTTTTTCATGTATGACATAACCACATCTCTGCCGTTTGTAACAAACCAAACCGTTTGAAAATTGGGTAAAAAGTCATGGAGTTATGATTTATTTTAGTTGGGCAAACAGCTTCCTAAGTACAAATAAATGCACTGGGGTCGCGTGAGAGACCCATCCAAAATGGCGTCCGCGCTGAAACGTCAGCTCCAGTAGCCAGTGCCAGGCCATGGGGCGTCTACCTATATAATGTCTATGGGTGCCAATCTCCAGTGGTCATTGGACGAGAGGCGGGTCACACCCTGGACAGGTCACCAGTCCATCACAGGCCCCTCCTACTTTGTAAAACTGTGTTTTTGCTGCTGTTCCAGCTGCAGGTCTTCTGGGGTATGTCTCTAGCAGCTTTAAACATCTAGAAACATATAAATTTCCACCATTCCTCTTTGCAGATAAATTAAGCCTTAGCTAGATTAAATGGGGAGTGTATCTCCCCATACATGTTGAAGTCTTGTCAAATATTATCTTATAGATTCAGATCTGGACTTTAACTAGGCCATTGTCCGATGCTTTGACCTAAACCATTCCACTGTAGCTCTGGCTAATTGTTTAGGGTCGTTATCCTGCAAGAAGGTGAACGTCCAGCCCAGTCAGGATCTAGGGTGACCTTGTTTTTAGATACTTACACCTTACCTGTGCTAATTCTCAGTTAACCAGATTATGTTATCCATACATCTGACCAACCTCTCTTTCGCTGCTGAAGAGAAGCATCCCCACACCATGATCCTGCCACCACTATGTTTCACTGCTGGGGTTGATCCCTGCTAGTTTCCCCGCTTCACAAAATGCTTTCCATGTAGCCATAAAGGCTTTTTTTTTTTTTTTTTGGTCTTATCTCACCAGAGCACCTTCCTCTATCATGCTGGAGCAAGTGTGTGAATATTTTTACTAGGCAATGAAAGCGTTCATACAGGTTGACTTCATATCTGTTTTTTTTGTGTGCCTCACCCTCGTGCTGTGTGTTGTGTTGACTTTCCTCCCCGCCTGCCTGTTGTTTTTGTTTTTCTGAGGCGACGGTGCTTTTATTCCTTGCCTCCGTCTGTCTTTACCGCAGCCGACCAGGGACAGAAATAGGCTCGTGGAAAAAAAAAAAGCAGCTTTATGGCTTTCCTCCACACATGTTTGGAGTCTCTTTGAGAGGGAGCTCAGGCTGGCTAATGAGAGGTTATAGTTGGAGGAGAGAGGGCCATCCTTTCCATCACAGGTCCTCCTGCAACCCCCCCCCCCCCCACTCTCCCCCGCATTTACGGCGTGTTTTTCCTAAAGTTTGCCGTGGAAAATGTGATGCAAGTCTGTCCTACCAGGGGGGGGGGTTGTTGACGTGTTTTGGCCATGCAAAGTGAAGCAATGCCACCACTCTCCACAGAGGTTCAGCTGGACACAGACCTGGAAAAAGAAAACGAAACAAGCGGTGGCAGGATGTATGTTCAACAGTGAACCATTCCATCAGTTTCCTGCTTTTCTTGCTTTAAATATGATTTGACTTTACCTTTACCACCAGAAGCAGTGGGTCCATAAATGTTTAGGTTATTGTTTCTATTTCAAAACCAAAAGAAGAGAAACATTTCATTTTACTTTACTATATTCTGTTATTTTCAGGTACTAATCGTCGCCAACACAAGACTTTGTTCACGCGTTTCTGCTCTGTTTCTCACTGCCGTTTCTTTCTGTGTGTGGAAAAGCTTGGCGTCATGGCGGAGGGGGAGGAGGCGATGAGCCAGGACGACTGGAAGGAGAGGTGTACGGTTCTGGAGGCGCTGCTGCTGAAGTTCAGGGTCCAGATCGTTAAGATTCGGGAGCTCACCGCTGACAAGGTTGGTTCAGGGCAAGCCGACGTCTGAGAATGCGCTGCCGAGACTCCTCGCTGTCCCCGATGGTTCTTCCTGGCATTAATGAGGGAGTTTTGCTCCCTGCTTATCCCACCCCTAGGTTTAATACTTTGTGCAACTCCGATTTGGGAGTTTGACAGTAGTTCATCTTCTAGAAGGAGTCCAAGTGTTGGAGCATCCAGAAAAGAGGGATCTTTCACTGTTTTCTCTTCTCACCCCACATCTTTTATAAAGGATTTAGTCATAAAGGCCATTAGTAGCTATGAGAGACTGTTCATTTTGTGTCTGGTGAAGAATCTTTGTGATTTAATCACAGGTTTCGTGTAATTTTCCCAACAAAGACCCAATGGTCACCAATGCTTTCAGTTTTCTGACTGAGACTACTAGATTTTCCTTTAAAAATCTCCTGGTATATCAAATAGTTTATGATAGTAAGGTTCCCGGGGTCTTTTGAAGAGAAGCCGTACCAGAGCATCACAGGTCCTCCGCTGTCCATATTTATATTCATCATTATTTGTGTGTTTGTCCCTGAAACGTTCAGTCTTGGCCTCATCTTAAAGCACACAGATCCAGTTTAAGTGCCGATGGAGATGACTAAACTCCACATGTTGATGTTTGTGATGGTAGGAGAGACATAGCAATGTGTTGACATGGCTCCCAAACTACAAGTTGCCATGTAGATTTCACGAAACTAGTGTAATCTGTATAATCTGATCCTATCGGTATAATATGATTTAATTTGACTTTGGAGAGTGCCTTAAGATGACATCTTTCATAAATCGGCGCTATATAAATAAAATTGAATTGAATTGACTGTAGATGGCTTCTAATGGTTGTTTTGGAAACTTACTGACATCAAGGTTGTTCTTACTGCTTCAGATCTCTAATAATGAGTTTAGGGATTATTTTATACCTTTGTTACCATCCTCATCACTGTGTGTAGTGGCAAGATAACCGATCCTTTGTAAGATAAACTCCCCCAGCCTTGTCTGGGATCGTTTCGGCTGGTTTAAAGTCTTCAATCAGTGTTCTGACAGTAGATATGGGTAAGTTTATACTGGTAGCTATATCCTAACTTATGAAGAACAACCCTGCCTCACTCGAAAGCGATGTTATTTTGTCTTTCCCAGTTTAAACAGTGGCTTAGAAACCACAATGATACATGCAGCAACTAGACCTTTGGTTTAGGCAGAACTTTCAGCCTGGGTTTCTGAGTGGGTTGAGTATCCCTCATCTTGCATGGGTACACATGGAAACTCCCTCTTTTCATAATTCTTTTGTACTTTCATCTGGTTATCTATAGGATTCCGACTCTTCCCACAACCCAAGCGTGAAATTGATCCATTGACGCTGAAGAAGTGATGCGACTCGTGCAAACACTGACTGTATTGTTTGACAGACGATCTCTCGGAAAATATGGCCACTGCATCCAAAAAAAAAAAAAAAAAAAAAAAAAAAAAAACCTCCCCCGTAGGGACAGGAAGGGATCCAAATTCAGAAAGGGAGCTCATGGCATGTCAGCTGGGCACAGACCTGCCCGTCCCTCTCAGCCGGCTCTGTCTGGGCCGGCCCAAACTGCTCCGTGGCCTAGATTTGAAGCTGCTCTCCGGGGATGCTGATTAGAGCTCTAATGTAAACACCAGGCTGACCGCGGGGCTTGGCCATGCATTGCATGATGGGATTGACCCAGCTCCAGTCAATTACAGAGCCCTACTGGAGCCCCGCTGGTCAGCAAAACAAGTCTCCCAGATAGACTTGGTGGGTTTGTTCGTCCCACACGTCAAACGCTCTGCTTCTACTGCCGCATAATTTGGTCATATCGTCTAATATTAACAGACTTATGGTGTCGGTCCTGAAACAGTGTCTTCTTCTTCAGGGGGTTTTCTCTCTGATTGTGTTTATATCATAGCTTTAAAGAGCAGCTAAGGTAAAGCAAGAAAAAAAAAGCCAAAATATGAAGAGATGTTTGACTGAGAAGTATCATAGCTCATGAGAAAGTGAACATTTATGGTAAAGGGATCCGCATGTGAACTCAGAGGGTTTGATCTAAATCTGACATTGAATATCAGTAATCCCTCAGTCTTTCCTGCAAATGGGAGATCACTGATTTAACTTGCCGGCTTTGGAGGTCAGTCAGAGTTCAGTAGACTTAAAAAAAAAACACATGGGAACCCAAGCTGGGGGCCATAAATGCAACAGCACCTTACAACCTAAAACTTCATAACTTCATCTTTTGTTAGGATTTGATGTGATGAGCACTACATAGCTAATAACTGTGAAGTAAAATAAAAATATAGCATGGTTTTCAAAGGTGGTGTTCATTTCTATTGGCCCCCTATACTCTGATCCCCCTAAATAAAATCTGGTTCCATAAATTGCCTTAAGAGGCGACCAAGTCTGACCGGGTTTCCTTTACTTTTAGTATAAATACAGTATTAGGGAACAAACAGCATCATGAAGACCAAGGATCACAGCAGACAGGTCAGCGACAACGTAAGTCCTGTTGTTACTGTGGAGGAGCTGCAAAGATCCATGGCTCAGGTGGGAGAATCTGCTGACAGGGCAGCTAAGAACCCCATGATGACCCTGGAAGGGCTGCACAGATCCACAGCTCGGGTAATTGGGAAGAAGAATGTCATTTTTGAAGAAAAGCCATAAGAAGTGATGTAGAAAACACTGAAAAACATGCGCAGGACGGTAGGATTAGACCGCAATATAACTTTTTAGCCTAAACACTAAACGTGGCAAAAAAAAAAACAAGAACACTGCGCATCACCCTGAAAACACCATCCACACAGTCAGATATCGTGGGGCCAGCTTCATGTTGCGACGATGCGATTCCTTAGCAGGGAAAGGGAAGCTGGTCAGAGCTGATGGGAAGATGGACAAAGCTAAATCCAGGTCAATCCTGAAAGAAAAGGCAGCAAAATACTTAAGACTGGGGCAGAGGTTCATCTACCAGGAGGACAAACAGCCCCAAACGTCTAGGCAGACCTACAGTGACACGGTCTAGTGAATTAATGTGTTACAATGACCTGGTCATAGTCCAGAACTTTATCCAACTAAGATAACAGCAAGACTTGACAAACTATTTCATGCTAATTTGACTGAGCTATTTGGGGAAAATTCCCGTCTTACAGCTGTTATCATAGTGAAACCGGGTCTGAAAGGAATTTAACTCAAATGTAACTAAAATGCACACCACATACAGATTTTAAACTGTAAAAAAAATATTGAAGCTTTATATCGTTTTCCTTCCACTTTAATTGATTCACTACTTTGTGTCAGCCTGTTACATAAAATCCTGATAAAATACAATAGGAGATTGTGGTTGTAGTGTGAAAGAAAATGTTAAAAAACGTGCAGGAATGCAAACATTTAGTCAAATTATTAAAGTGTTTGTTTGCTGTCAGTAGTATAAATGATCGTTTTATCCCAGGTAAGTTTCAGCATGTTCGTCATTATCAACAAACCTCGAGATGAGATTATCATCTAAACAGATGTAGCAGTCGTTGTGAAGGGTAATGGTGTAACTCAGCTAAATTACATTTTGCTTGTTTTCTGTCAAATTGTCGCGCTCTAGCAACATTTTTGCCGTAAAACGATCACCTACAAGAAGACTAGTTTCAAGAGTCCTGCAGATCCCAAAAGGTCTGCTGAGAAGCTCTGTAGAAACCAGTCAGGTTTGAGTAAAACTGGCAAACTGCTTTAATAGCAGAAATGTCTAAAAAAGCCAGCTTTAGTGGCTTCAAGAGTCAGGGTAAGAAATGAGGTAAAGGGAGTATTGTGTGGGGAGCGAGCAGCCCTGGGGAGGAAATACCCGCTTTAGTAAATATTATGTGAATGTGTGTGTAATATACAGGAAGTGGGTTTGCAGGCTGAAGCAGTCAGTTATTCTGGGAGCGCAGCATGCAGGTCGGTTCCTATCTAAACCCTTTTACCTCGGATTTTTGCACAAGAATGAAAACGCGCGTTGTGCATGCGTGGGTCGCAGCTGATTGGGAGGCTTGTTAGTTTTGTCCGACGGGGCCCTGCAGCAGGAACAGAGGGCCACACATTTTTCTGGAGAGACCATGTGTGTTACATTCACTGTGCCTTGGTCATTTTTACCCCCATGCATCATCGTTTGAGATGTTTATTGGTTGATTTTTACCTGTTTTACCAAGCACCCAACCCTGAATTATGCCATTCAAGGAATGAACCAGAGCAACTTGGTACAGAACCAAGTTTATATTCGATATATGCACTTTATTACTAACAAGTGGACAAACTTGTTACACTTAAGACACATTTAAAGAAACGCCTGAACTTTATTATTTCTGCTCCATATATTTCCAAATTTTTTTTCTTCTGGTACGATATGGCTAGATGAAACATCAACCTTTACACAAACAATTTCTAATTTTTTTGCTACAAAATTAGCTATATATAAACAAATCCAGGACAAAGTTATTTCCTTTGTAATACATTAAAACTATACCAACAAAATTATATGTAATACTTGCGTCTTATACTTGGCTATGGAACAAAAAAACAAAAAACAAAAAAAAAGACAACAGGTTTCTTTTTATGAACCATAGTGTCATGATCTGGCCCCTGGCAGTGAAGCTCATACCACAACCTGTTTCCTATTCCTCCTAAGACGGTGCCAGATTATTGAAAGCTTTTGCAAGTAGATGGTCAGCGGCCCTTTCATGCCTGATCTTCACGTCTTGACCACGTTTCACGTTCCCTGGATTTTCCTACCTTTCCCTCCTCTTGTTGGACTTCCACCAATCTTCTGATTTCTGGACCCCGACTGGTATATGTACCACAACAGGAGCCTTGTGTAGCCCCTGGATTCCTCTGCCCTGTTTGCACTTCCGTGTATGACCCGAGCCTGTTCCCCAGACTTGAATCTAGCCCCAGCCATCCTGCTTGACATCTCTGCAGAGAGTAAAGGTTGGTTTATGCTTGACGCGCGTACGTTCTGCCCAGAAATGAGACGTGCAGACACAACATCTGCAGGATTTATGCTCCATGCGTCTTTTTCTCTGAATTAGCACTATTTTTCTAGCCTCTAGATGGCGGCGTTGTGCTCCTACAGCAAGCATACAACACCCACTACATGCAGAAGTAGAAAGCACAGTTGTTTTCAATACTTTAAAGCCTTACTGTCTTCCAAGAGTGACGGCGATTAATCTCCAGGATTTGTTAACAATTTGTTGATCATGAGGCTCTTTATGGGCCAAATCATAAAGATCATGCTCATCCACCATTTTGTTTCTGTGTTGGACCGTCCGCAGAGTTAGGAATTTTCCTAGGAGCGCCAAGCAGAAACTTTTGGCCGCACGAAGAGCCGTGGGAGCCAAAATGGCCTCGCGGATGCGTCAAGCATAAATAAACCAGGCTTAAGCCAGCCTTCATCACTGCTAGGTCTCCAGCTTGCTCTTGCAGAGGCTCCTTGTCCGTCACCAGTTCTTGTTATAATAAACCCTTTAAACGCAACACGGCATCTGGCTTGAATTTTAGGCCTGTTCATAATCTATGTGCACTTAGATTATGGTTAAAGTCCCTGAATTTAAAGGGGCAAACCTTATCATGGCGTGATTTTCTGTGTCTACAGTGGTTTATGAAGCAGGTCAGATCAAATATATAATTCATTTCTGTTTTTATTTTATTTTGTTTTTGTTTGGGTTTTTGTTAGAAAAAAAGGTTATTTCGAGCTTGATTATAGTGGAAATTAATTAGTTTGGGTGTGTGGACTTTGCACTCTGGGGGGATTTGACAGAAAACTGAGAGTCCTGAAGCAGTGGAGGACACGCTGGCTGAAAATGGCAACATAGAAATTGAGAAACATTTAAAGAAGGAAGTTAAAGGGTGCATGAAAGTATCTGACTCTTAAATATGGTGCAATAAGAGGTGGAATGGGTAATCAGACAATAGGGAAAAATAAATCTGCTTAATTATGAGATCTTGTTGTGGATTTGTCTATGAAATAGAGGTGACCCGTGGTATAGGGCAGCTTAAAAGAGATGTCAGAATTCTGACTTTAATCTCAATGATCTGACTTTTTAAATCACAGACAATTGATAATTCTGACAAAAATATTCTGAATTCTGAGATTAAAGTCAGAATTTAAAAAAAAACCTTAAAATCAAAAATCAAAATTCTGAGGAAAAAGTTTAAATTCAAAGATTAAAGTTACGATTCTGAGAACAAAATTCTGAATTCAAAGATTAAAGTAACAATTCTAAGCAAAGAAAGTTAGAATTCTGGGATTAAAGTCAGAATTTTTAGAATTTTTTTCTCTATGAACTCCCCAAAGATTGAACATTAATGATCCGAGAATTCACCCTTGAGGTACTACTTAGATGCAAGCCATTTTGCAAGAAATTAAGAAAGTGTCCCGCTAGCATCTGCTTTGATTTTGTCTGGAGCTTCCCAGTCAGCTCAACACAGCCACATATGGTTAATTTACCCTTTTTTCTACCCTCAGCACAACTTTTACGTTCCTACATCCGTCCTGATCTCTGTTGGCTCTTCGTTTTATGCCGTCTGAGTGAAAGTAGTTTGTTCTAGAACGGGCGATGTTCTCCAACGCGTGTCGGTGAGCGTCTGTGCATCACCTCTGCTTGGTGAATATTTAACGTGCGTAGCAGCGTGTGGGTGACGGCCCACAGAGGGAGGCTTTGTGAGCTGGCTGCCTGGCCTGCAGGGTGTAGTTCAGGGAGAGGTTGGCTGAACTGCAGCAGTTGTGGAATTTCAGGAATGGCAGGCCACGCTGGATTTTGGGTCTGAAGGGAGGATTGACTGCGTAGGTGAGCACAGTGGAGGTGGAAGGGGGGGGGGGGTGTTATCTTGGCTGTGCACAAGGACTTAATGTGGCAAAAATTCATTCAAGTGCCAATTTAAACTTCTCCACCTCAGCGTCAGTCTGAAGCTTGAGGCCCCCGGTGTGGCACCCAGACTGAGGGAAACAAATAGGCAGATGACAACCATAATCGTGGCCCTACTGGTTGCTCTCACATCTTTGTGTGTTGTCCGTATGGGACGATGTGTGTGGACTCCAGCTGGAGCCTCCAGCTCACATGCCCTGTAATTGACAGGATGTTTTAGTGCCAGATGCTAAATGTGCTGCTGAAGGAGGCAGATGTGGCTTTTAAGTTGTGGTCGAGCGGCGGATCTAAATACGGCAGACAGAGCCTCTGTTTGTGGGTGTCAAAAGTTCAGCTTTTAAAAGCAAATGTGTTTTTTTTTATTATTATATAGTTATGTTTTATCTTAAAAAAGCTAACAGAGGAACCTTTTTGGTAGCACCTCAGTAGTCGCTTTCTCTTTCTCGTATCACTGTGGAAAGATTTTGGCCCTATTTCTGTACAACATCGCTTCAGTTCATTGAGGTTTCTGCACAGTTCTCTCAAGATCCCTCCACTGCATTTCAACCAGGGTGAGGTCTGGATTTTCACTGAGATTATCAGCACTTCAGTGAAGCCAAAATGTTAAACCCCTGTGTGAAAAAACTAAGCACACCCAATGGCTCAACAGCTTGTGTCGCCAACTTTAGCAACGATAACCTTCAGGATTAATTTGGCCCTGTCGTATTTCCGTGATCGCTACATTTCATCAGAGTTGTTTCGGGACCACTCCCTCAGGGTTCCTCCTCTGCATTTCAATCAGGTGGAGTTCTGGACTGTGACTGGCCCCTTTGCAACACACCGATTCTCTCCTTTTTGAGTTGATCTGATGCAGATTTGCTGCTACGTTTGACAGCGTTGTCCTGTTGATGACCAACTTTGGGTCAAGCTTCTGCTGTTGGACAGAAGGCCTCACATTTCACCCTACAATAGTTTGGTGTACAGAGGGGTTCATGTTCAGCTCAATGACCGTGAAGCGAGCCCTGATGATCAGCCCTCCATCGCCGTGTTGCACAGTTGGTACGATGCGCTGTGTTTGGTTTTCTTCAAGCATCGTACCGTGCATCATGAAGAAAAGTCATGGTGCAAAAATCTTTTTAAAGAGAACCTTTTTTTCTCCTTCAACCATTCCAACCAAGCCCTTGTTGTTGTTTTTTTGTTGTCTGTGCAGAACACACTTTAAATAGTTTGCAGATATAACCCTTCTAGGATTGATGGTGTCATCGATTGTTTCTCTGAGTCATTGGTGATGTGTTTCCATGTTAACAATAACCCCGTTTACACTACCGTTTTTTAACCGTGCAAAGAACGGTCCGAGCTCGGTAACTGAGATAACTATCGAGTGTAAATGGAACGCAAACTGAACTGAACCGTGCCAGACACAACCGGACCGCGCTAAATCTAGACCAGTTCGATGGGTGGGCTCGGCCCGGTTTATCGGTGGCTCGGTTCGCTGATAACAAAGAGCGCATGAGCAGACCACGTCATCTCCTTAGTCAGCTGACTAATTTTGAGGTTTCAGACATTCATAAAAATACTAGCTTCCTTACTGTGCCACATGGTTTCCAGTGATGATACTGCTTAGCAGTGTGATGAACCTCAACGTCTGTCACTGTTTCCTGCGTCTGTAAATCCTGATTAGACGTTCGTTTGTCTTATCCACGTCCCAAAAGCCGACTCCGTCAAGTAAATTCACCAGAGGTTGCCTTCTTCGCCTGACTCTCCGCAGACACAATTATAACCAAACATAACTTCCTGAATGTTACGGGCGCTGCCATTTTTATTTGCTTGATTCCCTCCGTCAATCCTAGAGAGCAGTAGTACCGTAGATCGTCACTAGGAGGCGAGGAACCGTGCTAGCGTGGTGTGTAAACGGTCGTAAGATCCAAGCTCGGTCCGAAATCGCCATGGATTGGTTAAAAAAGGGTAGTTTTAATGGGGCTATTGTGTTAACAAGCTCTTGGTTGCTCCAGACCAGCAAACTGCCAATCCAGCTGCTGTTAATGAGATAATGTTCCTAAATTTCGCGGAGGAACATTGTGGTTCCTCTTTGTTCTTTACACACTGCCTTTACAGTTTGGCTTCATCTTTGTTTAATAAATGATAAAAGTGTTGAATTTGTCACGCGTTTTTGTGTCTTTTGAGGGGAGATTAAAATCCTTTTTGGACCTGGCAAAGAATCTGATTAATTATAGCATGTCCTTTTAGGTTAAACGTTATACTTTCTTTTTTTTCCATGACTGTACAGCGTATGGTCTTCCTGTTATGAACAGCAGAGGACTTCACATTCATGGTAACTGGGTGGAAAGGGGGGCAGCTGTTTTTAGCCTCAAGGTGTGTGCAGGCAGAGGAGAATGGGATGGCCGTGCTCCAGGTTTCCCTTGGCTCTACTGACTTCCAGAGACCCAGTCAGGCCGGAGGCAGACACACCCTGACCGACATCCTCGCTGTTTCCACTGCCTAACGTTAAACCAGCCGTTTTTCTGTTTGCCATTTTGGATAACTAGAGGAAATGAGAAGAAATCTCTGTAAGGCTAGAAATTCCGTTTGGACTGTTTCCTCGATGAGTTTTGATGGTCTACAATTATTTTATTAGCCAAGCAGACAAATATATCACTGTTGGACTGTTTATTATTTCAAACTCACATTACCACAGAACAGTATAGAGCAGGGGTCACCAACACGGGGCCCGCAGGCACCAAGTAGCCCCCGAGGACCACATGTGGCGTCCACGAGCCTGTTCTAAAAATAGCACAATCCACCAGTGAGCCGCATCTAAAACTTTTGCTATAAAACTATTATTTTATTCCGTTACCCTTCATGTTTATTCACACTTCCATTTATATAGATTAAAAATGGCAATATCTATAACAACAAACAAACATATTTTACTTTATGTAAAATAAACAAAAAAAAAAAATAAAAACAATAAACAAATGTTTATTTTACATAAAGTAAATGTGAATTCAAGTATTCTAAAATTAAAGTCAGAATTTGTAGAAAAAAATTCTAAATTCTAAAATTAAAGTGAGAATTCTGAGGAAAAAGTTCTGAATTCAAAGATTAAAGTTAGGATTTTAAGAAAAAAACTCTGAATTCTAAAATTAAAGTTAGAATTCTGAGCAAAAAAAGTTAGAATTCTGGGATTAAAGTCAGAATTCAGAGAAAAAACTCTGAATTTTAAAATTAAAGTCAGAATTCTAAGAAAAAGTTCTGAATTCAAAGATTAAAGTTAGGATTCTAAGAGAAAAACTCTGAATTCTAAAAAAAAAAAGTCAGGATTCTGAGGAAAAAGTTCTGAATTCAAAGATTAAAGTTAGGATTCTGAGAGAAAAACTCTGAATTCTAAAATTAAAGTTACAATTCGGAGTAAAAAAAGTTAGAATTCTGAGATTAAAGTCAGAATTCTGAGAAAAAAATGTTTGAATTCTGGGATTAAAGTCAGAATTCTGAGAAAAAAATGTTTGAATTCTGGGATTAAAGTCAGAATTCTGAGAAAAAAAGTTTGAATTCTTAAATTAAAGGCAGAATTCTGACTGGCCCTTACACAGTGGCCCTAATACTCTCCAGTACATTACACTGGACAATTTTCGAAGAATAAAAGAAAAATGTTTTGCTTGTGTTTTCCTGGGTGTAATCATGACTGCTGCCACAAGAAGGCGCTAATACTCCAGCTGTTTCACTGCTAACTGCCATGAAGAACAATAGGAGACCATAAAATAGACCTAACCTGTATTATTATGGGTTGCACGGCGGCAGCAGGAAGAAAGTCCTGTGTTTGAATCTTTTTGCGTGGACTTTGCATGTTCTCCCTGTGCATGTGTGGGTTCTTTCCCGTTACTCCAGTTTCCTCCCGCAGTCCAAGAACATGAGTGCCAGGTCAATTGGTCTCTCTCTCGCTCTGTGCATGGTTGTTTGTCCTGTGTGTCTCTGTGCTGCCCTGTGATGGACTGGTGGACTGTGATGGACCCGTCCAGGGTGTGTCCCTCCTTGGGCCCAATGACCGCAGGGGATGGGCACCAGCACTACACCACCCCCCACCCCCCACGCCCTTCCACGACTCTTCACAGAAAAGCGCCTGTAGATAATAGATGGGTGCATGGATGTTCGTTTGGTTTTTATGGCAACTGGAGACCTTAAAATTCAAATTGAAAGGAGTCTGAGACATTTAATCCTACTTTAAGAGTTATTTTTCTTTTATTTTCAGTCTGGCAGCTGTGCTCCTTGGCGTCACGTCACAGCAGTAGTTCTGTCCACCTCATAAATTTCTGAATAGCTTTACTGAAATGATTTATTTTCTTGGACAGATCGCCTGAAACAGCCCAGCTGCTGCACACGTGTGGCGTTTGAACAAGCTGAAACAGACTTCAGTGGAGCTGCAACCACAGATTTTAAGGAATTTAAATGTGAATATTTGTTTAAGCCAAATTAGGAGCTCGGTTATTAAACAGCTTCTTGCAAAACTACTTAAAGACCCTCACATCATTTTGATTTTATCACATTATTAACTTGTTGCGCGATAGATAGATAGATAGATAGTAGTATGTCGTTCTGAAGTCAAGAGGAAAATGATAAATGATGTAGAGAACTGTTCACAAATAAAAATCAGAAAAATGCTGGTTTATTCTGGTACCCCTGAAGAAAATCCTTTGCCTCCAGTTGTGAAAATGGTGGAACCTGTGTGTAAATTAATATAAACCCATAAAAATCAGAGGGTATAAACACAGCAGACAGGTGAGGGAGAAAGCTGTGGAGAAATGTAAAGAAGGATTAGATTATAAAGCAACACCCCAAGCTCCAAACATTAAACAGAGGCATCCAAGATAGCTTTTGGAGGAGCTGCAGGGATCCACAGCTCAGGTGGGAACATCTGTTAGTGGAGAAACCAGTGCTGCACATCGTACATTTCTGCTTTATGGCCAGAGTAGCAGGAAGAAAGCCGGCAGAAGAGCAACACGGTGTACTCAGCAAACATGTGGAAGAAGGTCCTCTGGTCAGATCAGAACACAATTTAACTTCATCGCCTATCTATTGTTTCCGTCGGCTTAAATCTCAGTAAAATACCTTCGCTTTTGTTGCTGTAATGTAGCAAAACATGGGAAAGTTAAAGAAGTCTAAGGAGTCAAGACTTTTGGGTGTCCTGATCTGGAGCTCTGGTTCGGATTTGATTGAGACTTTTTATGTTTTTATTTTTTTCTTTAGTCCCTCTGTGGCATAGCCGGCTGTGTCTTGATACAGAGGACCTCGGTTCAAATCCAGTTTGAGTGAGGAAGGGCAGCTGGTGTAAAAAACAAATCTGTGTGCAAGTTGCTGTGGCGACTCCTGAATAAAGGGAGGAGCCAAAATGACTGAGACGTGGTTTATTATTAGTTTTTTGGGGGGCTTAATCTGGGTTCTGTTAAACACGATTTCTGGTCGGCTTTGTTGACATAATACCCGTTCCTCTGGTCGGTCCATTATTTACTAGCCAGCCAAAAGCTTGATGACCCCAGCAGATTAGAGGAGGAGCGATGAAGGATGGGGTTTTCTCCTGGAAGGAGACATGACCTTAACTCGTGCCCAGGTCATAGCCCTCGACAGCTACCGTCCTGTAAGCTTGAGACGGATCTCTTCTTCAACACACCTCAATCAAATGAACGACTCGTTACCGGACCTCTGCAGAGCCGGATGACTGAATGCCGAGGTGGGAATTCAGCTTCTTGGTTCAGGTGCGTTTCAGAAAGGATGCGTCCAAAAGTTGAATCACAATAGCTCACAAACTGTTAGAGCATTTCCTTTTGCCACTGTCCTTCAAATCAGAATGAAACATGTGAAATCCCCCCCCCCCAGCCTTTTCTGAATTCTTCGTGTATTTTTGCACATGTGGCAGAAAATCCAAAACCGTGAAACGTTCCCTCAACATTCCTGCATTTTCCACCCCTTCATAAAGTTCCTGAGGTTTTGGAGATCTCCCTCCGAAGACGCGGAGAAGACTCTGCTGCTTCCGCCGCTTTGCGCCGAGGAATGTCAGAGGAATGTTGCTCATAAAGCCACGGCGGCTCCCTCCTTAACCCCCGAGCCATCGTTCACTCCCCCGTCAGGATCTGCTGAGCAGTCCTCAATGTGTCTGTGTGTAGGAGCTGTGCAACCTTCAGGTGTCACCGCAGGTCTAATGCACTCCCACCAGCTCCCTCCCCCTCGGCTCGGATCCTTGTGCACAAAGAGGTGGCTTCAGCTTCAGGACCGTGGCGCCGCATCATTATGCAACACCCTGCAACTCAACAAAACGCCTACTTACCTGAAAGATGTCCCACCTTTGGCCATTCAATAAGACATCTAATTACAGAGTAGGGCATTCTGATGTCAAATCTAAAATACGTTTACTTATTATTCCGAAGGTTTTGTTGGACAGATGTCCACTAGATGGACAAGAACGTTTTTACATTTCACAGAATAATGTGAGAAACCAGCAGTCTAATCTATAATTAAATTTCTGAAATGTTTTTTTTTTCCTGGGTGCTCTAGTTTGAATTTATTGTGGATTTTTTTTATCCCTAATTATAAACACAAGCTCACCTTACTACCTCACTGCTGTATGCTCCTGCACTAATGTTTGACTGAAGGTCTCTGACCACGATGCACTTTGACTTTACACTTTCTGTAGCCGCCAACAGGCTTCTGACGTCATTCTGGCCGAACATTTGACCAATCATATACCTGTTGATTTGAGTTAAAGTTAAAGAATCAGAGGACATTTCTCCTTTATTATTCCATCTAGTTTTTGTAATGCTCCAATAGCAATGGCAACAAAATAACCTATTCTATAATCGTTGCTTTTTTTAACCTGTCCTGTCTGGCAGTGCAGCAATAAGAATTGTTGTCTTAATGCCAAAGAGAGCCCAACAGATTTACTTTCACAAGTGGAGCATTACTGCTTTCGCTACGGTGCTCCGCTTGATTATTTTGGGATTACTTCAAGTTCAATGGACACAGAAACGGAAAGGTAACAAAGGAAGAAAGGAAGAGAAAATGGGGAGGCAAAATGTTACAGGGGACAAAAGTTAACAAAAATAGAGTCGACGAAAAAGAGAGTACAAGATAAGATCCTCTGAGTCTGCTTCTACACCTGGAGAAAGAGATATAGAAAGAAAAACAAAACCAGCCGATAAGGTATTACAGGTATATACAACCAAAACGCCTTGATACCATCACTGAAGAATATACAGGATTATTTATCATGAAGATAATAATAGAGGTTTTTCTGTATAGTAGTGAGTCTGTAAGCACCTGGATCCAAGCACCTGTAGCTGTTTGTGAGAGTGCACCTGTGTATGTAAGGTTTATCCATGAGAAAAATGTTCAATAGTGGTTGTGAAGAGCCAAAGAACCCCATCCCCCCCCCCCCCCCCCCACCCTCCCAGATCACAGAGGCAGGCACCGGGTAGTAGAGATGCACCGATCCGATACCCGGATCGAATATCGGCTCCGATATTGACTAATTAGCTGGATCGGATATCGGATGATTGATGCCGATCCAGACATTTCTTTATATTTGTTAATATCGTACACAGCAATACAGTTACGGCGACCTAGTCACTTCTATATTTGCAACGGCGGTTATGCACAGCAGGTAGCGATGAGCAAACGCAGAGCAACATGGAGCCTGTGCCACACCGAGCCAAGTCTGCTATTTGGAGACATTTCAAACTTAACTTTTTAACTTCTTTGCAGCATCTGCAATGCGGAGGTTGTGAAGGGGGGTGATAAGGTTGGTAAATTTAACACCACAAACTTAAATAAGCGCCTCCAGAAGCACCATGCTAAAGCAGAACGTTTTTAACAATGTTTATTATTTCAAGCCTGAAAACTTCACTCACATGGCAAGGTACACGGCTTATTAACTGAACTGTAGTATGAAGTCGGTATCAGGTATCGGCCGATACCCTTAGATCCTGGTGTGTACCAGGTGTTGGTATCGGATTGGATCAGAAAAAACTGGATCGGTGCATCTCTACCGGGTAGACCAGAACCCCAGATGCCCTAAAGGACCCCCAGAGCTAAGGGGCCCCAGAGGAACCAACACAGGGATAGCTGCCTCTCCCATCCCAGTGCAGAGTATGTGTCTGTCGAACAAATCTTCCTAAATAATGATATAGAGAAATATCTGAGAGCAAAATGATCAAGTAAAGAAAATGAGAGTGTTACAAAAATGTTTCAAAACTCTGCTCAGAGGGGAAGAAACATAAAAAGCATCATTAGTAGACTTGCGAGTTTGAAAGGTGTGGATAAGTTAGCAGACTCTTTGTGTTAGGTTTTATTTGTTTTCCAATAATTACATTGATCAACTATTGAGGTATTGCACAAATATCGTCGGGGAAAACGGTTTGAAGATTAATCACCTCAAAAGGAGCAAAACAAAGAAACCTGCTCTAATGTTTTGTAGATTCAGCAACTGGAGACACAGGTGATTGATGCAGAGAAGCGAGCGTTTGCTGCGAACCAGCAGGTAAGAGAGAACAAAAAACAACATTTCCTGTCGGCGTCCGTGGAGAAAGCTGACGTGCTGCGATCCCAGGTGAAGTGGATGGAGGAGAAGCTGAAGGCACCAGACGGCCAGGGCGGCGACTCTGAGATGCGTTTGTTTCAGCAGTGCCAGGAGCTGCAGGCCTCGGTGCAGGAGAAGGAGGAGGTGATCGGCCATCTGGAGCAGCAGCTGGAGGAGCAGGTACATCCCCAACATCCCCCGATCGCCGTCTGTCTTTATCTGAGGGCAAGACCCCCAGGGTCATCAGGAAGCTCGTTGTATCCATCCTCACAGACCTGCTTTGTGCTGATTTCAACAGAAACAGACTCGAGTCCAGGACGCCAGGACGGTGGAGGAGAAAGCAGCCAAGATCAAGGAGTGGGTGATGCTCAGGCTGTCAGAGGTAAACAAAAAGTGGAATCTGAGCTAAAGCAGTCCTGCCATGTTACCGCTCAGAGCGAATCCTCTTTGTTCTGCTTTAGTTTGAGGTGGAGAACGCAGCATTAAGAGAAACCAACAAGCAGCAGGAAGCCCAGATCTCAGAGCTGCAGAAACAAGTGCAAGGTGAGGTGGACCGACCCCTCGCTGCAGCTGCATGTCCTACGGTGGCCCAGAGGTGTCAAAACTAATACAAAAGCCACGACATAAATTCAAAAGCCGCAATGGAAATATAAAACCACACCGGAAGTCACGCAACAGTTTGTCGTCATACATGACAGAAGAAGAAGAGGCAGACCCGCCAAAAAACAATCTGTGAAGAAGGAGCTTTGCTTGCGGACTCACAAGCAAATATTGCCCGTTTGTCTTTTAAGAACAACTCAACGAGTCTATGGAGACGATTTTAAACAATTTAACCAAAGTATACAATACAGTCGGAGTTATAACTACCAATTGGAGAGTTTCTGAGCGATAAATTCTCAGTTTTATGCACCATACCGTCGCTGGGCAATGCAAGTTATCCGAAATTGCCGGACTCGCTTCCATGGTAACCACTGACTCGCAAACCTAAAAATTCAATTCAATTCAATTTTATTTATATAGCCCCAATTCATGAAACATGTCATCTCAAGGCACTTTCCAAAGTCAAATTTAATCATATTATACAGATTGGGTCAGATTATACAGATTGGTCAAAAAAAGTCCTATATAAGGAAACCAGTTGATTGCTTCAAAGTCTCTCCAAGCAGCATTCATTCCTCCTGAAAGAGCGTAGAGCCACAGTGGACAGTCGTCTGCATTGTCCATGGCTTTGAAGCAATCCCTCATACTGAGCAAGCATGAAGCGACAGTGGAGAGGAAAACTCACCTTTAACAGGATAAGAAACACTTCAGCAGAATCAGAACCAGGCTCAGTATGAACGGTCATCTACCTCGACCGACTGGGGGTTAGAGAAGACAGAGCAGAGACACAACGAGAGAGACAAAAAAGCACAGAAGCACACATTGATCCAGTAATCTGTTCTACATTAGATGGTAAATCAGGTGATCTGTCTTCCCTGGAGGATGTCACAGTTTAACAGAACTCCAGAAGGTTTCTCTCTTCACAGGGTTAACAAACCTGCAGTTGTCAGTGAACTCACTTTCTGGCATAGCAGTACACCTGTACCATATATAACTAAAGAAAAACATTTCACTTACTTATCAAACGGGCAATATTTTCTTGTGTTTCCGCTTTTGTATTTGTGTTGCGGCTTCTGTACTAGTGTTGACACCTCTGGGCCACCGTACTGTCCCTCTGCAGGACCTTTCTCTCCTCTCATGTCTGTTTGCGTTTGCAGCCTTTGAGCAGAGGTACGTCAGTGACCGAGGAGTCCTGTGCACGCCTAGCGAGGCGCAGCGTCTCAGCAGCCTCACGTTTGGCTGCTTTCAGGTGAGGGGCAAAAACCCTCAGGTCCTTACCGGGCCGGCACCATCCCAGAGGACCCTCTGCACACAGGAGGAGATGGAAACGCTCGTCGACGCGACTCGTGAGTCTTCACATAGCGGGAAACTCCTATTTCTGGGTTCAACTATGAATCTGCGGATGCATCATAGCAGACCACAGCGTAACCTGAAGCCCTCCAAACAGAACCAACGGACCGCGGCCTCCACAGCACGTCGCATTCGCAACTCACAACATGGCAGCCATGCTATCAGTTCATGGGAACATTGGGGTCGTGGCAAACATGCACAGCTCCGTGAATTAGAAAATAATCAAGAAGCTTGTTTGTTTTAGTAATTAAAAAAGAAAACTGAAAATCATTGATTGCATGCTGTCAAATTTTGTGACATAACTGACCTAGTTGGAGGACAGCAGGCAGGTTCTCTACCGAGAACATTCTGGAGTTTGGTGACGAGGATGAAATGAGTAATTTTCCTCAGATAAGAGCCAAGTTGACATTACAAGCTTCTTCACAAAACTAGACTTCACTTGGCCTCCTAAGTTTTCTACTGTACTTTTTTCTTCCACTCAACTTTCTTTTAACATGCTTGGATGCAGAACGTTGTCAACATCCAACCTCTTTAGCAACGAGCTTTTGTCACTGACTGCTGAAGAACTACCGAGCATTTTGAATGTTTGTTTAGGGCCTAAAATGTCTGTATTTAAAAAGTATTTTTATTGGGAAAATATAAAAACAAAATTTTCACAATATGTAAGATTTAATGAAGATTAACAGAAATAAATGTTTGAAATATATCACTTTGTGTGTTTTGAAGTTACATTTTTTAAATCGAACGATGTGAATAATGTAACTTTTCGATTATATTGTAATTTATTAAAATGCACCTGTATGCAGGTTCATTGAATGATGCCATGATATCCAGAGTTGTGTCCCTGGGGCCAAATTCTGCTTTGATTTCAGCGTTTTCTGCAGATTTGTACAACTTCACTTTGTCAGAGGAAATGCTATTTCTCCCGGCTTGCATTGCATTTCATCTCCATGTTTCTGTTTGTTTTGGCAGAGAGGAGCGTTAAACCCTCAGCCTCCCCGGACGCCGGCGCTGACGTCCACAGACTCGTGATTTCCTCACGGGAGGACAGCAACGCGCCGAAGAAAAGCCCTGAAAATGCGTGCGGACCTAAGTCCCACAGGCGGTCGCGTCTGCTGCCCAGCGCTGCTTCAGAGGGGGAAGGAGTGTGTGAGGGCCCTGTGGGGGTCTCCGGGTTCAGCCGGCCCTGCAGCGAGAACTACCTCACCGCTTCGGATGACAGCAGCTCTCTGTTTGACGATGACATGCAGCGTGCCGAGCGACCCGTTTTCGGACTGGTAGGAGCGGCAGACACGGCGCCAGGAGGTTTGGGCGCGGGGTCGGAGGGGAGCAAGGCGAAGCTGGAGGACTGCACCTCCGAGGAGCTCAACCAAAGGTTCCAGTCCCAGAGGCTGGACTCCTCGTCGTCTTCCAGCGAGCCGACCACACCCAGCCCCATCCTCACCCCAGCCCTGACGCCGAAGCGGCCCAACGCGCCCCGGGACCCCACGGACAACCCGGCGTCCCCCAAACAGCCCCGCCTGAGGACCCCCGCAGGGTGCGGCTCGCTGAACGCGCCTCTGGCGAAGAAACACCTGAGCCAGCCGCCTGTCGGCAGCGAGGCGGCGCACGGCCAAACCCGCAACGCCCTCAGCATGTTCCGCCCCCTCCGGCCGCAGGAGACCGACCTGGACCGTCACCTGGAGGACGGCATGGAGACAGGAAGGGACACGCCTCCCCAGATCCCTCCCCTCTCCCCAGCGCCCCACTCGGTGTCGGCCTTACAGACCTCGTCCAGGTCAGAGGCCGGTTCTGAGAGGGCTGACGGTGACGGCTCCGGGCCCTGCAAACCCCCCACCCCTCCCCTACACAGACTCCCCTCCTGGGTACGACTGCTGCAACATATCACAGAGCTCTGTTAACACCTAACATCTGAAAGTCGCTTATGTTCTCCACAGGAAAGTCGTATCTACGCTGTCGCTAAATCGGGGATCAGACTGTCCGACACGTCCTGTTCGGGTCATCCCAGCAGAGGTAGGAGCCTTTGAAAGCAAGTTTCTTTCCCTGACTCCAGTTCTTGTTTGATATCCGACTAACCGGGTTGTCCTCCCTTCAGACCCCTCTCTGCAGGCCTCCTATCCCGCCTTCGTCATGTACACGTCGCTCATCTATAAGAACATGACGACCCCAGTTTACACGACGGTGAAAGGGGTGAGTGCGGCGTCTTTACCGCTACGTTTCTCACAGAGAGGATGCCCAGGCAGGGCGGACGCTAACCAGCCGGAGTTTATCTGCAGAAAGCCACCCTGCTGAGCAGCAGTCCCTTCTCAGACGAGTCCTCCAGCTCCGAGGAGTCCTCCAGCTCAGGAGAGGAGGACGGCTCCGTCTGCAGCTCCCAAGCTTCCTCGGACTCCAGGAAGGACAGCGGCCCGGGAAGCCCGCGGTCCCTCAAAAGAGGTACGGGCCGGGTCAGCTGGGGATTCCCTCAGAGAAACAGGAGTTCTGTGTTTGCTGGACTGCAGCAGCGGACGGCTTCCTACTGAAGTCTGGAAAAACGTTGAATTATATCGCGATATTTTAATTGTTTGGATATGAATGGAAAAAGAAAATGCCGCGTGAGAAAATATTTGTATTTCCAGACGTTATTTCCTGATCCACTGTCTAAAAAAAAGCATCCATCCATCCTCAGTGTTTGCAGGTTCCACGTTTATACGAAGTTTAACGTTTATACGGAGTTAATTTTGTTCCGTTATTGTTGTGAGCAAAGAACACATTTTGTGAATGGAAATAAAAAAATGCAATCCTGAAAACTAAACTTTGAAAATCTATATAATTTAAAAAAAAAGGTTTTGAGAGTAACTTTGCTGTTTTCAGATTTATTTTTTTTGAAAACAAAACATTTCTTTTTCATATTACATATTTTCAGATTGTATTTTTTCCAGTTTTATTGTTTTTAATTTCAGTTTTTTTCAGATTACGATTTACAGATTCTCTTAACTTCTCGCTCTTGAAGAGAATGTGATGCGATCTGTAAAACACACTCTGGAAGAGAAATATAAAAAAAAAAATTACCTTAAAAAATATTAAATCTTTAAAACAAATTTTAATAAATAAAATTTGAAAAGATTAAATATGAAAAAATAAAATATATATTTTTATATTAAATATATGAAAACAAATAAGTTATTCCCAAAAACTTTTTTTATTAAGAGGTTTTTCAAAGTTTAATTCCTGGATTGCATTCAAATTCCAATTTACAAAGACTGTTTTTTTTTTTCCACATTTGCATTTACAAAACATCTTTGCATGCAACAATAATGGAACAGAATTCACTCCGTACATTTAAATCTTGACCACTGAAGAAATATCTGCCATGAAACACAAGTAATTTGTATTCACACTTAAGACGGTCTAACAAGGACTCAGGACTTGCATGAGTTTACAATACAACATGTAACATAATAATAAAAAAAAAATCACAACTCTTCAATTGAAAACCCTTTTAAAAAACTCTCGTATTGTTTTGCAGAAGGCCTCCCTTTTCTAAGTGGGAGAAGCCCCCCTAAGCAATAGCGATGAAATAGATTTCTTTCTATCCTCTCGTTGGTTTCTCTGCATGTCCTGCAGCCGTGTCCGTGGCCTCCATGACGTCAGAGAGCGACTATGCCATCCCTCCTGATGCCTATTCCACGGACACAGAGTGCTCTGAACCTGAGCAGAAGCTGCCCAAGACCTGCACTTCAGCCGCCGACAACGGCAAGAGTGTGAGGCTCATCAAGCCGTGTACTATACTATAGGAAGCATTTATTAACCAATCTAGCGCTCAAGTGTATTTTTTTTCAACATGCAGTTGTTTGAACTGAAATGTGCCGTTTCCTCCAGGAGCCGATGGAGAAGTCGGGCTATCTGCTGAGAATGGTTAAAACTTGGAAGAAAACCTGGAAGAGACGCTGGTTCGTCCTCAAAGATGGAGAGCTGCTCTACTATAAGTCACCAGTATGTTTTATCTGTTTATAGAACCTTTATTTTGAGATTTTAAAAAAAAAAAACATATCCTCTTTTACTCTGTGTTTTGGATCTACCAGTTAAACTACGAGTACTTTTCTATAGATGTGTTGTCTTTCTGTTTTTTACTCGAGATGGGAAAGAAAAGCCCAAGAGCGCATCCAAACAAAAGTAACTGCAGCTAAAATGTCTGATTTCCAGGCAGCACATGGGTCACCTAAATGAGAAATGACCCGTCCTTAATCCTAAATCGTGGGTCTGGTAAAACGGTTTTTGAAAAAGCAAGAAAATCTGAGAAGAAAGCTGCTGTCAGCTTCAGTCTCCTAAGCCCATTGGGAAGATGTAGACTAACGGTGCGATAACTGTGTTTAGGACCGACCTAGACTTTTATTTTGAAGCAAATCTGTGAGCTTTATTTTGAAAGTCCAGGCTAAATCCTTAGTGTTTTACTGCAAAAAGGGAACTAAAAGTAGGTAAAATGTTCTTTAAATGAGTGTATTTGTCCTTGATTTGAGCAGCTAAATAAGATGATCTAAAATAAGATAAATAGACATACTGCGGTTGAAATAAGATGCTGGAGATGAGTTGTTCCAATGTTAAGTGCAAAAATCTTATTCTATTGGCAGATCCTCTGATTTACCTGCTCAAATCAAGGACAATACACCAATTTCAAGAAAATTTTACTTACTTTTAGTTCCCTTTTTGCAGTGTTTCCTGTTGAAACCTTCTTTTTGGAGCTTAAAATCTGAAATTCCCAAGAGCCTCTCACTTAATTGACCTTATATTATGTTCAAATGGTTTACGGTTGATGGCTTAATACGCTCATGCTTAAACTCTGACTGTGTAAAAGCCATGAAAGGCATCAGCGTGTAAATTCAGTCAGTTTAAGGTCAACTGTTGCTGAATCGTTTAGACTTTGATCAGTGTTTCTGCTGTAACGTATTACTGGGGCATGGAGCTGCAAAGAGGACTGTGTTCTCGCTTCTTTTGGTGAAATACCTTTTCAGTCTGTGGAGATTTGTTTTCTCCTTTTGTGAATTTAGCAAACGCAGCACGATGCAGCCAGTTTAGGCGCACAAACTAAACTGAACTGTGGCTCCTTATTCATTAAACATCCGCTCATCAGAAAACATTTCACAAAAATCATGGCTTTTACTTAAACTCTTTCCAAGTTTTATTAAGTCGTAAACATATTTAGGGTTGATCAAGTAAGGAAAAAGCCACCTGGTATTTAGTATTTTAAAATCTTCTTTTTCTTATTCTTATCTCCCTGAAACTCTAAAATGTACTGTTTCTCCGACAGAGTGACGTGATCCGAAAGCCTCAGGGTCAGATCGAAGTCAACGCGAGCAGCAGCATCACCCGTGGAGACGGCAAGCAAGTTCTTCAGGTGCTTCATTTCAAACAAAAGATGTTAAACTTCAGATGTCGTCCACCCCCATTTATTAATGCTAAAGCTCCTTGTGTGTGTTTTTGTGTTACTCTGGTGGGCAGATCATGACTGGGAAGCATGTTTATTACCTGAAAGCGGACTCTCCCAACCTGCTGGAGGAGTGGCTGCGGGTCCTGCAGAGCGTCCTGAGGATGAAGGCTGCGAGTCCTCTCTTCACCCAGCCGGATATTCGCCCCATCATGAAGGGACTGCTCATCAAGGTCTGCACAACTATAATGGAAAAAAAACAAACAAACGTATTTTTCAGACTATAAGGCGCATTTAAAATCCTTAAATTTTCTCAAAAATTGATGAAGAGGAAGTAAAAAAATTCAAATACATTTGTGGGGTATTTCATTTTTTTAATGTACACTGCAAAAAGGGAACTAAAAGTAAGTCAGGTTTTCTAGAACTAAGTGTATTTGTCCTTGATTTAAGCAGGTAACTAAGATGAGCTGCCAATGGAATAAGATTTTTGCACTTAAAACAGGAGCAAGCCATCTCCATCATCTTATTTCAAGTGCAGTATATCTAATTATCTTATTTTTGGGGTAAAAATACTCATTCCATTGGCAGATCATTTTATTTACCTGCTCACATCAAGGACAAATTCACTCATTTCAAGAAAGTTTTACTTAATTTTAGTTAAATTTTTGCAGTGTATGTGTTTTGGCCTTCATGTGACAAAAAGTTTGGATACAGCTGCTCTAGACAGTATGCACACACACACACACGCACAAATGATACCGTATTTTTTAGAACTATAAGGCGCACTTAAAATCCTTAAATTTTCTAAAAAATTGACGGTGCGCCCTATATATAATTAGCATTGTGCTCACTAACCGATTTTATGTGGTACAATGCGCTCAAAAATCTGTTAAAATATTTAAGTACAACATTGGTAAGCAACGAAGCCGCTCCGTCCAATTGCTAGTCGGAGCGTTACGGTACTCGGCGTTTCTTCTCCTGCAGGCTCCCACCTGTCAGTGAGAACAGGGAGGGGCTGTGATGCCGGGCGTCTTTGTGACCGCCTGCTTTGAGCAGCTCCGTGCATCAAGCTCGGTGACACATGTAAAACAGTTCGATGAAAAGACTTCTTGCCGCCGAGCAGTTTATAGTGTGACACCGTGTACGCGGTCATACAAAATGACGCAGAATCCGCTTCGAGTCTGCCTTGAGTACGCGCGATCCCCCATGGAGTGAAGTACGCCCAAGTATGAGGGGCGTTAAGAGTGCACATAACGGGCAACAGACGATGGAACAAAGGCTCCGGTTTTTTGCACATTATAGCGTGCAAAGGAGTTTAAAAAATTTACAAAATGTAAGAAAGAATTTAATAAGATAAGAAAGAGCCCAATTTTTCCTTTAGTTCAGTGATTTTAATCACAACTAGAAAAGGCTGTTCCTGCGAAACAGCAGTGAGAATGCTAATCTGCAGAATGATTGAGCAGAAGATGCAGAAAACATTGAAATCAGATTTGAAGAATTTGAAAAAGTTTGAAGAATTGAAAGAAATAGAAGAATTTGAAGGATTTTGAAGTTTGAAAAATTTGAAGAAATTTGAAGAATTTGAAAAATTTTAAGAATTTGAAACATTTGAAGAAATTTGGAGAATTTGAAAAAGTTTGAAGGAATTTGAAAAATTTGAAGAAATTTGAAATATTCGAAATTTTTCAAAAAATTTGAAGGAATTTGAAAAATTTGAAGAATTTGACAAACTTGAAGAATTTAAAAATTTAGAAGAAATTTAGAGAATTTGAACAAATTTGAAGGAATTTGAAAAATTTGAAAAATTAAAAAAAAATTGAAGAATTTGAAGATTAAGAACAACTTAAAAAATTCTGAAGAAATTTAGCAAGGCGCCTGCCTCGTGGTACCGTCAAAAATACTAACGGGGAGTAACACTGCGAATTTCAGCTTCCTACGGTCTTCACAGCACCCACAGTGCCCTTCGAAAGGTGCCATGTTAAGTCAATGGACCTCCTAGAAGCCTCTGGCTAAAAGGATTGTCATGGAGACTCCCTCACAGCTGTAGCCCTCTATTTGTCTGTAAAGGCAGAACAACCCCGGCTAAGCAGAAGTTGGTAGGACCTTTCTAAAGCTACTTCTGGTTAGCAACATGCTAACCGTTAGCCGCTAGCATGGTTGTGTTCAGTATCACCGGGTGATTATACTCTGTCAGTTTGGTCCAAATCCTGTACTGGGAAGTGCCTCAAAAAGGGGTGCCAATACTTAATGTCACCAAACGTGACCAAAGTTCATGGGTCAGATTGGCCTCCTTTAGCAACTCAGCCTCACCAAATCTGGGCCAAGAACTCAACAATTGACCAAAATGGTCAGTAGCGCCATTTCCCACATGTGGGGGGTGCTGTATTGGCCAATTGGGTCGTGTCTGGGCATCATGCCAGGTCCTGTTGGAAGCAAAGGCCCAATAGGAAAGCATGTGACATCCAAAATGGGACAGAAAAGTGACATATCGCTGAAAGTCACTTGAAAATTTTAAAATGTTAAGAGGAAGTGACTGTGCGAATTTCATGCTCCTACATTAATCACAGCCACTGCAGTGGATGTTGAAAGTTTCTATTCTATCCGAATGGAGCGTGTCCCTCTGGCCCTCAGAGTTCCGTCGTCATGGAAACTCACTGACACAGCTGCAGCGGCCAGTCTCCCGAAGTGCAGAGACTTTGTCAGACTCTGCCTCATTGAAATAGAATGGAGAACTTTGCCTCAAACAACGCTCCATATCTCCTGTTCTGTAAATGGTAGAGACATAATTATTTCAGCGTTTAGTTCGTAACGGATAGGAGAACAAGAAAAACTATCGGTTTTTGCTAGAAATATTTTAATTTAGGCGTAAAAAATTATGATATAAAGAGGATTTTTATGAAATTTGAGAAATCCTCTACAAACGGTCCCGAACAAATCGCTGTAACTGAAAAAGTATAAGAGATATCAAAATAATTCTTTCACTTTGAGTATCAGCAGGCTTTTGAGGACTATGGAGTTCATTTTTAGGTTTGTACAAAAATCGGTGTAGGCACAGCGACGATGTAAAAAGTGGATGATGTGGAAGAATGAAGCTCCAAAGCGTTTTAAGGATTTTGCACATTCGCTACTCCCGAACAAATTGTTCCTGCGGAAAAACCGTAATAGTTATCCACAAAATTCCTTTTTTATGAGTGCCAGAAGGGTCGGGACATTCATGTGTGAAAGTCTCATGCCTGTACATAAAACGGTTTAGGAGTAGTGACGATGTAGAAAAGTGCCTCATTTGGGGAGATTGAAGTCTGATCCTGTTTTAGCATTTTCCCAAAACGCTACTCCCGAACAAATTGTTCCTGCGGCAAAACCGTAACATTTATCGACAAAATTTCTCTTTTGTGAGCGCCAGAAGGGTCTGGACATGAATGTGTGAAAGTCTCGTGCCTGTACATGAAACGGTTTAGGAGTAGCGATGATGCGAAAACGTGTGATGTTTTGGATTTTCAGACGTCATTTTTGAAAACCGCTCCATAGGAAATGAATGGGGAAGGTTTCGGGTTAGTGTCACTCTGAGGTGATTTGCGAAAAATCTATAAATCCCACACCAATGATGGTTACATTTTCCGAATCCAGACAAGAATTCCTACGTTTTGATGTATAATTTATGTGGATAGGTTGAAAATTGAGCGAGTGAGAAGAAGTTGTTCGGAGAAGAAGAATTTGTTGAATTTCTAGAGTGCGCACTCTAACAGAGGCTCCTTGACAACCATAGCAACGCATGTTATTTGCTGAATTTCTTGAAAAGCCAAAATTATTTTAAGGAGGTACTATATGAAAATGGTAAAAGATATGAAAAAGCTGAAACATACCATAATAGCCAAAAGATATCACTACGTTTTAAAAGTTGAATGGCGTTTCTAGCTGAAAGTAGGCTGAAGCAGTAAGATGACAAAAAGTTGAAATATTTGAAGAATTTGAAGGATTTTCCATTCATTTTCAATGAGAGCAAAAAACGCACAAAAAGTTAAATATTTTAAATATTATAAAAGTTATAATTACAAAAAGACATAGCAGTAATGTCGTGAACGAGCTGAACGTTTTGATACAAAAATTGTTTAAATCGGTTGAAGTATGCAGGAGTAGTTAGATGCCGAAAAACGTACGGAATAATAATCAAGACCTGAAGGAACTTAATAAGTGAGAATGCTGTATAGCATTCTCACTTGATAATGTGATAAAATGCAAAAACAGGCAAACTTGTGAAGAGAGCACAGAAGCACTTGGACTTCAAGCGAAAGAGGAGAGCCCACCTGCCCCCGCCCATCCTCACAACCTTTTACAGAAGCACCATAGAGAGCATTGTGACCAGCTGTCTCTCTGTGTGGTGTGGAGGCTGCAATGCCTCTGATTGGAAGAACGTGAGGAGAGTGGTGAGGACAGCAGAAGGGATCATCGGGTCTCCTCTTCCCTCCATTAAGGACATTTCATTTTAGCGCCGCATGTTCAGAGCCTGTAACATCAACAGTGACCGTTTACACCCCCACCATGGACTGTTCTCCCTGCTGCCCTCTGGGAAGAGGTTTCGCTGCATCCACTGCAGGTCCACCAGGTTCTGCAAAAGCTTTTTCCCTGTTGCCATCAGACTGATGAACTGCTGAACTATAAACTGGACTGTGCACCACATTTTTGCACCATATTTGCACATTCGCACCACTGCACCTCTATCTAGCATTACAAATGCTACCGAACTCTTATTTTTTAATTGCATTCATGCATAAATGCCCTTTGTCTAATCAAATTCTGCACATACAAATGGTTTTAAAAATACTCATCTGTACACTGTGATCACACACTGTCTCTCTCTCCTGCATTGTTTACATTTCAATTATTTACTTTTAAATCACTGCTGCACCTTATACTGTAATTTACTGTAATTTACAAGCTGTATGCAACAAAATTTCGCTCCAAAATGACAATGAAGTTGTCTAAGTATTTACCTAAATTATTATTTGTAATCTCAGGTTTTAATCTTAGTCACTGCAGCTCTTGACCTCCGTCGCTCTTCTGTTCTAGGTGAAGCACGGCTATTCCAAGCGGGTCTGGTGTGCTCTGATTGGCAAAACGTTGTACTACTTCCGCGGCCAAGAGGACAAGGTTTGCTTCCCCATCACTCAGGACACGCAAACATGAAAAGTGTTGAGATTGTCGTCTGGTGGTCCGACCCACACCTGCCTCTGCTTCCAGTTCCCTCTGGGTCAGATTAAGCTGTGGGAGGCCCGGGTCGAGGAGGTGGACAGGTCAAATGAGTCGGACGAGGAGCTGAAAGCTTGTGGGCGGGGCTTAGAGACGGCTCCATTCACGATCGCCGTACACCCTCAAGAGCAAAGTCCGACTTACTTGCTAATTGAGTCCAACCATGAGAAGGTCAGTGTTTGAAATGCCTCACGAACACAATTTACAAACGGATAAAAAAAAAAAATTTAATTTGTCAGGAATAAGGTGGGAGGATGTTAAAATGTGTGACGTTTTAGGATTCGTGGCTGTACCATCTGTCCGTGGCCGCCGGTACCACGGTGGGCAACGTCGGCACCGAGTTTGAGCGGCTGGTGGGAAAACTCTTCCAGCTGGACGGGGATCCAAGTGAGCAACGCAACTGTTGTCCATTCTTCATAGGCCTGGATGTTATATTATTGTTTTTAACTTTATTTATTAATTTTCAGCAGCACATTCTTCACAGCATTCAAGTTTTATACAATGCTGTTCATTTTAATATACAAAACCCCCACATAAAACAGAAAAAAAATCATACACACCTACAAAAACAAACAAACAAAAAGTATAAATAATAAAGGAAAGTGCAAAAGTCTTTTCACTTTACAGCTAACAACATGAATATAGCCGTGATTTGGTTGTGATGAGGTGAGTGTTATATTCTTTATGGGATTTTGAATCGTTCTTTTTTTCTCTCAGGGTGGAGTTATTATGCAACAAACAACTGTAATGAATATAAAAAGCAATAACTAGATGCTTATGTTTGCTTTTTTTTTTTAAGGATTTCTCTTTAATTCACACAGAGTGAGTCAGCTGTGCTTTTTATTTAAAATTTTTTTTTGAGTTATGACCTCTTGGCTCCTCAGATTCTCAGATCTGGAGACATCCGACGCTGTGTTTCAGTAAGGAGGCTCTCTCCTCTCCTCTCACCACTCTGCCCTCTCAGGCCCTGCAGACAGAGGCTGTCAAGCTGTTCAAGGTCGGTAAATTAAAAAAAAGGGTCACTAATGGTTTATTGGGGCGTAAACTTTACCAGCGAGATAACATTGTACTCCAACAGCCGTTCTTTTCCGCCATGTGTCCCCAGACCTGTCAGCTGTTCATCAACGTGGCCATCGACGCTCCGGCCATCGACTACCACGTCTCTCTGGCTCAGAGCGCTTTGCAGGTGTGCCTGACCCACCCGGAGCTTCAGAACGAGTTCTTCTGCCAGCTCATGAAGCAGACCCGCATGAAGCAGCCGCAAGGCCAGGCGGGCCCTCTGCAGGTGGGTGCTGCCACCAGTAGATGGCGCCGTCAGGGCGCTGAAGCTTTTGCATGGAGAGACGGGAAGATGAAGGAAACACGTTTAAGCGTTTTTAGTTGGGTTTTCTCGGCTTTCTATGCTGCCGTGCTGGACTCCACAAAAAGAGAGGATTTCAAAATAAGGCAGAGTTTACTTTTTTCTCTGAAAACATTGATGTTAACCCTTTATTTAAATTTTTTTGAGCACTAGAAACTGTCCCGCCCATCATCAACCCTAGGAATCTTTTTATCAGTCTCACCAGCAGGGGGAAAAAAAAGTGAGTGAAACCTTCAGGGTTTCGGATCAGATTCCAAAACATGACTGTGAGTCACCAAGGTGAACAATGAAAGCTTACAAACAAACACAATGATTCACCACAACGTTGTGTAAAAATGGATAACCAGTCAGGTGACAGCTACAGTCAGGGTTTTGGTTGGCTGTTTCATGAATGCTTTGCGGATATTTCACTAACAAATCCTTCAGCTTACTCTCAGCCTAAAGTCTAAGGCCTCTGTGTCTGCTTGTCGTCCTCCAGGGTTGGCAGTTCCTGGCTCTCTGTGTCGGTCTGTTTCTGCCTCAGCATCCGTTCCTCTGGCTGCTTCAGCTTCACCTGAAGAGACATGGAGACTCCAGGTGGGAAAACAGCCCAGATCCCAAATCCAACTCAGAGGCCGGGAAATAAATACATTATATATATACTGTAATATATAAAAAGTTTATTTCGGACCTACGCAAGAACAAACAATCAAATAGAAAGACAACAAAGCAGGATCAGCAAAATAATATCATGAATTAATAAGTCTTCGAGACATCTTCTATACCTGAAAATACCAACAGAGGCCTGAACGAATGTATTTGTTTTAAAATTAATGCTTAATGGTGCATCTACACCATTTTGTCATTATTGAACTTTATTTTGGGCTTTCTTTAATCGTCACAGGCTCTGAAATACACTGTATTGTTTGGTTTTATGTCCCATCTGCTTTTTGTTGTCTTTGACAGGCTTGGCTTTTTTGAAGGCCATCACACAACCTTAATATTATCCAATTTAAATCATTCCAGAACCGCTCCTGATTTTTCTTTGATGCCTTTGTCCCGTTAGAACCCCTGACTGCTTCTATCTGTGGGTTTGTGATAATATTGGAGAACTTGGGGGAACTTTGTGTAATGCTTCAGTACCACTGGTAATAATAAAAACCCACAAATGATGCTGCCACCGCAATGCGTGACAGCTCGTACATTGTTTCTAGGTTTGAAAGCATTGCATCGACTCCATCAAACACGCCTCCTGTCATTATGAATAAATAACTCAACGATGATCTCATCTGGGCACAAAACGGGATCATATGTGAATTTTGCCTCTGGCGGGGGTGTAGCAATCTTGAGCCTGGTACCTGAGTTGTTCCGGATGATCCTAAGGTTGGGTCTTATGTCTTACCTCAGCAAATACAGCTGAATGGCGTCTGCAGATGTATAATAGATCCCAAAACTTCCAGTTTATTTGTTTTGCATATTTCAGCAAAAAGACAATTCAAAGTACTTTAGATGATGAAAGCATAATAAGTACATTGGAGGGGTATAATAAAGGAAAGCATGGAAAAGTTGAACTACAGTATAGTTTAAAGGGTTCTAGCAACGTATTTTGACCATAAAAACAAAACACAACAAAGCATATATTCCTCTTGAAATGAAACAATATCCTCCAAATGTTTATTTAGTCCTTTTTTGAGTCTGAAAAGAACTTTGCACCGGGCGTGATCAGCAGATATTAACATTGTTGAGCCATTTACCAGCGGTACCGTGGAGCTATAAGAAACCAAGATGGCAACAATTGACGCAGCTACTGTAAGAGCCAATTGACCGCCCTGCAACGCCTCGCAGTAAATTGATGCCTCAGCGTGGTTAAAGACCAACCAGATCTACATGGTTAACCTCTTTGGTTTCACTTCTCCGCTGGACGCTGCTGACGCAGCTCCACCACAGACATATTTATGGACGCCTCATATACGACACGATCATATACTTATAATTGTATTTAATAATTTTCTATGTCTGTGGCCTCCATTGCTTCTCCTTGTTTACTCATTGTGCGTATGTGCTATATCATACTTCTGCTCATGTGGTCTTCTTGTTGTTGTAAATATACACAAAAGCGCTTTGTTTACTAACAAATGGAGCAAAACAAACTGTAAAACACAGAAATAAAATATTGTCAGCCAACAGGGTGCGACAGTTTGATCGGAAAACCTTTATATGCAACCAGAGTGAGCTGTGATTGTATACATTTCTCATAATGAATGAGTAACTTTAAACAAATGGGTTGTTAACCTTGATTTAAAGGCACCCAGGGTTTCAGCATTTTTTGCAGTTTTCCAGGAATTTGTTTCAGATTGAGGCATAAAAATTTAATTCTGCTTCCCCATGTTTGGGTCTGATTCTGGGGATGCGGAGTAGAGTTAAACTAGACGACCCGAGACAAGGCAAGGCAAGGCAAGTTTATTTATGTGGCACTTTTCAGCTACAAGAAGATTCAAAGTGCTGAGCGGTCTGGAAGGCTGATACCACAGATCTTTCATGTATTTATGTGCTAAGCCGTGCGGTGATATTTAAACTAATGCAAGTGTTTTAAAGTCTGTGCTCTGATGTACAGGGAGCCAGTGTAAGGACTTTAGAAGCACAGCCCTAAAGATATAACAATCACGGCAGTGATAAATGTATGTAAACGTTTCACCTGACTAGTTCTGCAACATCTGCGTGTTACATATTAATGCCAAGTTCCACATAAAGTCAAACATTATAACAAAGCTCAACAGTTTTCCCTTGTTTCTAGCTGTGCTTCCATTTTGAGCTCGTTTTAGCTTCCCTTTCTGTTACGCTTCCCTTTAATGGTTTACTGGCAGAACATATAACATTTGACTCTGAAACGGTTCCGTTCTGATTCTAGGTGAACTAAGATGTCATTATACTTTGTGTTTGATCATCTTTCTGGACTCTTATCCTATCCAGAATACCTGCCAAACATACCAATTGAAACAATGTTTCCAAGTTGGTATTTGGGTTACACAATTAAACAGCCCTAACATCAACTCAATAGAGTAAAATATTGTTCTGTTCAATGAAATCCATTGAAATGGTCCAAGCTGTGGATAATATAACTTTTTGGGACACCTCTCAAGAGGCTTAATGTTAAGTTGTTCTGTGCTTTACTTAAACTTCCTCTGTAGCTTTTTTAACGGTTTTCAATTAACCAACTTAAAGCAAGCAAAGCAGCCTCAGATCACAGAATAAAATAATATCCTTTATTGTCCCTCAGGGGGGGACAAAGAAGAAACATGCAGATACACACAAGGGTACAAATGTTAAAAAAACACAACAGAAAAATAAATCATGACAAAAAAACTGACAATATCATACTCCGACTATATGAATGTACAACTACAAATGTACAAAATGTGCGTGTATATTTCTGCACAAAAACAAAAAGGCAGTCTACTTAAAACAATTGGAGAAACTGTGCAAAAACAGCAGGGATGTGAACAGTGATTCAGATTGTTAGGAGCAGCGGTGGTTCTAAACTTTATTAGCTGCTGGGAGGAAGGATCTGTGATGACACTCCTTTGTGCATCTAGGACGCAGCAGAAGGATCTCTCCTGCTCCACTAGAGCAACATCCGTGAGAAGATAGACTCTGTCCCACAGGGATGTTAGTTTTAGAGTACTCCTGCCTCCCACCACCTGCCTTGGGTCCTTAGCTGACCTTCCTGGTGAGCTTCTTCTCAGCTGTAGATAAGCTACCCCCACCATGCTTCGCAATCAGGATCATACTTGCAAAATGAAAGCAGATCAAAGAGCGTTTTTTTATTATGTGGCCTGTGCAACTTTCAGCCGTTCTTGAATGTTTTCACTTTAACGTAGGAGGAACTGCCCTTTTCCTGCTTTGATCTACTTAAACAAACCAATTGCACATATTTGGGTCTTCACTTTTCAGTGAATGTGTTTTTGTCAGTTAAATTAAAACTAGTACAATTAAAACCAATGGGTCAACTGATTACTACTAAAAGCTTTTGTTTGAGAAGAATCCATCTTTTGTTTTTCCTTCTCCAGGACCGAAGTGGGAAAGTATGCCATCTACTGCCAGCGCTCTTTAGAGCGGACCCAGCAGAAGGGTGAGAGGCAGGCCCGGCCGTCCCGTATGGAGATTCTGTCGATCCTACTGAGGAACCCGTATCACCACTCTCTGCCTTTCAGCGTCCCCGTGCACTTCCTCAACAACACATATCAGGCAAGACTAACAGGGCGTTGTGTTTTTTTGGGCCTTTACCACTCTGCTCAGCAACAACCCGAGCAAATCAAGGTGTCACCTGGCTGTGGACCAGTTTACATCACTCCCTGCCTCCTGGGATTCTTTAGTGATGACCTCAACATCTTGTCAAACATCTGAAGCCTTCACAAAAACCGGTTTGACTGTAAATGTCCTGCACAGCAGCAAGTCGATAATGATAAAAAAAACCTCTGGCTGCACTTCACAGCCGTGGCTAAAAGTAATATAAACCTTAATTGAATATTAATGTTTTCCATGTCATAATAAAAGTGATCTGAGGGCTTATGTATGAAGCATGCATACGCACAAAAACACCTGTGCCGCAACATTTTACACCCAACTTGGCATGTAGAAAAATTAAGATGGCGAGAAAGTGTTTGTTAATCCACGTACTTTTTTTATACCTGCTGTAATAATTTGCAGCAGCCACGCAAATAATAATAAAAAAACACAATGTACTAAAACTGACCAACTAAACTAAAATATAACTCCATTCAATTTTGTTAAACCCAAAGAGCATCAAACCCAAAATGTTTTTGAGCACATTAAACATAACAATATTGATATTATTGATGTTACAATAAGTAAACCAAATAGTCATTAGTTATTGCACGTTCGTTAAAGAGTCTGATAACAGAGGGGGAAAGGGAACTCTGAAAACGCTCAGTCCTGCACTGTGTTCCAGGCATCCGGCAGTGCTGCCACATCCATTTTTTAGAAGCAACTTTGGGCTTTTATACTTAAACATTCGTAGCATTTACAAGGTAGAGGTAACCTGAAAAAAATCCTGGTGATGACCCTGTTACTTATTGATCCTTCAAGTCACAGTGTTTGCAGCAGAACTGCTAAACAAGGTTGTGGACGTCTGGTCTACCAATTTCGCAAATATGGCTGTTTTATTTCTTGGAGTGATTTTGTAGTCTAAGCTAAAGCATACATCACCGTCCCCCCAGCATACTACAAAAATGGCCGAATGGGGTGTAGTACAATGCTCTGTGACCTGGAGGGGGCGGGATTTGAGGTGTGATATTTACATTTAAAGAGACGGCACCAAAACAAGTTGCTCTCAGACGCACCTCAGAACAGGGGTAAAGGTGGGGCCTGTGGGGCAACAATAACGAGGAAATCAGACCAACGCATTGCAGTTCCACTTTATAAGAAAACAACTAAATGTTTTAAATATGAAAAAGAAGGCATTAAAAATCTTATTTCCCTTTTTAAAAGTTTTTTAAACCTTTTGTTTTAACAGAACAGATTTAACACAAAACTTTGACACCATAAAATCTCATCTTTTTGTCCCCCTTCTCCTCCGTCTGTCCAGGTGGTGAGCTTTGATGCTTCAACAACTGTAGACGAATTCCAGAGTCGCCTCAACCAGGACACGGGTATGAGGAAGACTGGTCTTTCTGGTTTCAGCCTGTACACCGATGATCCCACCGGAAGAGAACTGGAACATTGTTTGTCTGGAGGCATTAAGGTGCGTCTTTTATTGGCACAACGACTCTTTCTTCCGCTCTTTACATACTACACGCCAATCATGGTGCTGTCTCTTCTGTTTTTTGTCGACAGATTTGTGATATTCTCTCCAAATGGGAGCAGGCGTCTAAAGAGCAGCATTCTGGGAAGTCTGAAAACACCAGAACAGTCCGCCTTACCTACAAGAACAGGTGAAGGATTGTGCTGCATTGTTTCCTCCATGGTTTAAGATAAGATAAGATAAGATAGTCTTTATTGATCTCACAATGGAGAAATTCACTCGTCACATCGGCTCATACAAGAAGGCGCAGAGTAGGGAAGGTGCATTCAGTTATATTCAGTGAATCTTCATATATACATAGGATCAAAAAGAATACCAAAAAATACAAAAAGAAATAGGAATGGGCATATGATGTCTTATTTACATTCATAGTGGTCTATATATATATATATATATATATATATATATAAACATATATATATATATATATATATATATATATATATATATATATATATATATATATATATATACATATATACATATATCTAGACGCCTACATACATACGTACCTACGTACGTATATATGTAGGCGGAATACCTTTATTCCTCAGTTGGATTTGATAAAAATACCAGAGTTATTGTGATGTAAAATAAGCAAGCATAATAAAAACTTTAAAAGCTTTTTTATGCAACCTTCATTGTGCACAGTTTAAATAAAACCAACCATATTTGTTGTTGGTGAAAATATATAAGATAAAAAGCAACAGCCTCTGCGCATGTCAGTGAAAACCCTTAAACTAGAACTGAAAGATGGGTGTAAAATTACAACATGTGAAACAAATAGAATTCAGAGGCATTTGGGAGACATAAATGGGGCTGTTTGAGTTGCTCTGTTTAGTCTGATTATCATTATGTAACATTTCTTTCTTCTACATTTTCCTTCCCCAGGCTTTACTTCTCTCACCAGATGAGAGGGGAGTCAGAGAGGGAGCGGTTGCTGCTAGCTTACCAGACCAATGAAGCCATCATAGCTGGACACTTTCCCATCAACAAGGAACTGGCTCTGGAAATGGCAGCCTTGCTCGCTCAGGTCTGGGCAAACGGTCCTCGTCCTCGTCCTCGTCCTCGTCCTCGTCCTTATAGCAAGCATGTTCAGCCTGAGTTAGATCGAGCAGACATCTGAAATAAAGTCCTTGAGATATTTAAAATGAGGAGTTAACATTGCCATGCACTCTAAAATGTCTCCCAGGGCCCTTTGGAGGTGAAACAGGCCCACAGCATTATAGCTCCTCCACTGTGCTTTTACACAAAAATTAACCTTCATGTTCCACCCCTGCCCCATTGAGGTTTTGTTGCAGAAATGCTCCATTTAAGGGGCCTCAGGGAAAGATTCAGTAGAGCTAAGCAAACTTTATAAATTTACAGTTGTGATGGTAGGGAAAAAACAGGCTTAACCCTGGTACGCCGCCCAAATAAATATTTTGCCAAAAAAAACGTTTCTGAACAATCAAACAAGCAAGATGTCTGGTCCTGACAGACCTGTAACTTCTTCTTTAAGAAGCTCTTCTGCCCTAGCCTCGTGAGACCATCCTGATCTCGCGAGCTTTCAAGGTTTCACTCGCAGATCAGTCTGGCTACTTTCCGTTAAAGAAAATTTGGAGCAGTTCACCAAACGAACGTCCAATCAGCGTTGGCTTTGAGGCGGGTTGAGGTGTGACGCAACGAGAAGCGCGACAGTTCAGTCTAAACAACATGGCGGCTTCAGCCGATGAAACTAGCGTTAGCGTGGCTATCGAGCAAGTTTTATCGGAATTACAGAGTATTTCTTTGCTGAGCTAACCAGCCTTTACCTGCAGCAGCAAGAGTAGCTTGGCTTGTGGTTGTTTTGGTCGTCGCTCGTAACAGAGCGACGATGAAGCATGTTGACGAGTACGTCATATGCTTCGTTGATCTGATTGGTTTATTTGGCCCGTCTATCACCAACATAGGCCAATCAGCTAACCAGTATTTTCGGCCCTTCCCAAAATTACTTCAACGGAAGGTTTCCAGATGGATATGCGGAGCAAATCCATCTGGCGGAGTCAGGAATCTTCTGTCCTCCACTCCTTACCTGTATTACAGTTTTTCTCAAATGCTAAAACACATTTCACAAACGTTTTGTCCATGTTCTCCAATGTCTAAACACAACACCCTTTTCTAAAGCTACATAAACACAACCACACCTTCTCCCTTCAAAACTAAAACTTTCACACCCAAAGAGCAGCTCGAAGCTTTCAAAAATGTAAACACTATACACATCATTACACACTACAGCAAAACAATTGAAAACACAATGCTCAATTTGTGAGAAGGTTCATTGTTTCTTTACTGCCAATGCATATTTTAGAAACTTTACAATTCTGGATCTTCTTAGAGTTCTGCAGAGGATTGGGCATTTAGATTTGTGAGTTTCATATGAAGGGTATAAATCTATAGTAAATTCTGTACACTACTGTAACACAACTCACTGCAAAAGCAGAATCTATTGCACACAACAGTACTCTTGAAAACATGATGAGGGTGTGAAGTTTTTTTTTATTCATTTTACAGTATTTACACCACAATCACTGTGCGGCATCATGTCGCTGAGCTGCATCAGGTCACATCACCTCATCCACATCACAGGCTATATTGTCTCTTGCCAGGCACCGTGGGAAAAACGCCCTGGAATGGCGCATCCACCCTTGGAAGTTCTCCACTGGGATGTCAACACATGCCAGCTCCATTGCCCTTAGGAGGTTTTCTCTAGTGTATGGTCGTCTGTCATAAACCTTCCATCTCCACGATGAGAAGAACTCCTCTATAGGGTTCAGGAAAGGGGAGTAGGGTGGCAGACAGACGTTTAAAAAGTGGTTACTGTTGGTGGTGAACCACTCACTGATTTGGTATGTTGTGTGGAAGCGTACATTGTCCCAAATGATCACATAAATGGGATGTTCGGGCCCAGGATGGTGTTGTTGGTGGTCCAGGAGGATATCTTTTAGCTCCTCTAGGAAGGTTAGGAGACGTTGGGTGTTGTAAGACCCAAGGACAGCCTGCCGGTGGACAAGCCCCTCCAAACCCATAGCCGCACAAAGAGTAATATTACACCCCCCCCCGTTGGCCAGGAACCTCAGTGATGGCTCTTTGGCCAATGATAATACGGCCTCTTTGCCTTCGTTTGTGCAGATTGAAGCCAGCCTCATCCAGGAAGAGGTACTCATGAGGTCTGGCCACCGCGTCCAACTGTAATATCCTCTGTGAAAATGTGAAAGTGCACAGGTGTTCAGAACAACAGTCAATCAGGTAGCATATTACTGTATTGTCCAGAAGTAATGTAGGCCACTGAGCAACACAGTCTGTTTACTAACTGTACTGTGAACATGGATGTATACTTACTTGCACATACTCGTAACGTAGGTCTTTGTGTCGTGCAGAGTTTCGCTCAAAGGGAACCCTATAGACTTGTTTCATCCGCATCTTTTGGCGCCGGAGAACTCGGTCTATTGTGGCCAAGCTGACATGATCAATGCCCTCAAAGTTCACATTATCGTCAATGACTTTGTCTCTGATCTACCGGAGTCTGATGAGGTTGTTCTCACGAACCATATCCACAATGGGGGTTTCTTGTGCCGCTGTAAATATGGCAACCCGCCCACCTCTATGTGGCATTCTTTCAACTCTAAAGAAAGAAACGTGTCGTCAATTGACATGTTTTACAATACAGTGACAACTGATTTGAAACTACTGTAATAGAACACTTTCACAGGCTTGTAAAATTGTATTGTGACAAAGAAAGCAATAGAGTACAATACCTGTTGTGTTGTCTGAATGCCCTGATAATGGTGGCCACGGTGAACCTACTCAGGTTTGGACGGACTCTTAGTCCTGCTTCAGCCATTGTCATGCCATGGACAATGACATGGTCAATGACTGTTGCTCGCATCTCGTCCGTAATGATGGTACGAGGTTGTCTTGCTCTCCCTCCTGGACCTTCTCTCCCTTGTTGGCCTGCTCCTCTTCCTCCCTGGCCTGCTCCTCTTCCTCCCTGGCCTGCTCCTCTTCCTCCCTGGCCTGCTCCTCTTCCTCCTCTGATGCAATTACCTCTTCCCCTGACTCTGCCTTCATCCATTGTGTTTGTTTGGAATCTTCAGCAAACTGTGCACTCTGAACTTGCTTTTATACATGTGGTCACAGCATTAGCAACAGGTGTTTTCAATTTTGAGTCGTTGTGTGTAATGAATGACGCCAGGTGTGTTCATTTTGTTCAAATATTGCTGACTGTGGCAAGCATTTTGCATCACATGAGCTTTCATTTGAGAATATGAGCAGAGTTCTTTTGCAACTTGTGTTTTAGCAAGGAAAAATGTGTTAAGATTTATGTGAATGGAGGATTGTGTTTTGTGAATTGTGTCTTCATGTGAAATGTGTTTATGATATTGGAAAATGATGGCTAGATTTAGTAAATGTGTTTAGACAACTGGTCATTTGGTTTAGAGGATTGGCTTTTGTGTTTTAGCATTTGAGAAAAACTGTAATGGTACCTGTTTGAATCCGTTGTCTGTATAAAAGACACCTGTCCACAGCCTCAAACAGACTCCAAATTCAATCGTGACCAAGACCAAAGAGCTGTCTAAGGACGCCAGGAAGAAAACTGTATTACCTGCACTGGGCTGGGAAGAGTGAATCTACAATAGGCAAGCAGGTTGGTGTGAATAAATCTACTGTGGGAGCAATTGTAAGACAATGGAAGACAAACAAGACCGTTGATCTGGGGCCCCATGCAAGAGTTCATCCTGTGGGGTCAAAATTATTATGAGAACGACGAGCAAAAATCCCAGAACTACACGGAGGGACCTGATGAATGACCTGCCGAGAGCTGGGACCAAAGTATCAAAGCCTGCCGTCAGTAACACGCTACACCGAGAGAGACTCAAATCCTGCAGCACCAGGCATGCCCCCTGCTTCAGGCAGGACAAGTCCAGGCCCGTCTGAGGTTTGCTAGAAAGCATATGGATGATCCAGAAGAGAATTGGGAGAATATCGTGTGGTCAGGTGAAACCAAAATAGAACTCTTTGGCACAAACTCAACTGTTGAGTGTTTGGAGGAAGAAGAATGCTGAGTTGCATCCCCAGAACACCATACCTGCTGTGAGGCACGGGCGTGGAAACATCATTTTTCTGGAAAGGGGACAGGCTGACTGATCCGTGTTAAGGGAAGAATGAACGGGGCCATGTATGGTGAGATATTAAGCTTCCTCCAATGCTCAGTGAGAGCATTGGAGGAGGAATGTGACTTAGTCTCCCTGCATGACAATGACCTCAAACAAACCGCTCGGCAATGAAGGAGTTGCTCCGTAAAAGCATTTCAAGGTGCTGGAGGGGCCTCGCCGGTCTCCAGACCTCAACCACATAGAAAATTTGTGGGTGGGAGTAGAAAGATCTGCATGGAGGAATGGGCCAAAAATACCAGCTACGGTGTGTGCAAACCTGGTGAAGAAACGTTTGACCTCTGTCAGTGACTGAACACTTATTTTCCACCATAATTTACAAAAAAATCCTTTAAAACTCCAACAATGTGATTTCCTGGGGGGTTTTTTTGTCGTTTTTTTTATCTCGTTTTCTCAGATAGTTGAAGTGTACTGTATTTTTCAGACTATAAGGTGACCGGATTATAAGACGCACTAAATATTCTTCCAAATGTGTAATATCACTCCGCCCCTCCGCATACACACATACTACCTGAGAGGGAGAGCTATCCGTCTCTATCGGGAGGACAGAGTAGTTGGACTACACTGCCCTGTTTCTAACATAATGCCAAAATAAACGTAACTTTTATTTTGAATTAACTTACTTGGTTTATTGTTTCTAGCGTGTACTCCTGACATTACAGCTCAGGGGTCCGATCAGGTAGTGACACAGTGTACCGTAACGCTCTGAATATCCATTGAGCGGAGCGGCTTTGTTGCCAACCAAAGTCGTACTTATTACATATTTTTGAGCGCATTGTACCACATAAAATTGGTCAATAAGCACAACGGTAATCATATGTAAGGAGCACCCGATTATAAGACGCACCGTGAATTTTTGAGAAAAACTAAGGATTTTAAGTGTGCCTTATAGTCCAAAAAATACGGTACCTGTTGAACATTACAGACCTCTCTTATCTTTCTAAGTAGGAGAACTTGCACAATCAGTGGCTGACTAAATGCTTTTTTTTTTGCCCACGGTTTTCTTGTCTTTCCCATTTTGTAGAGTAGCCAAGAGCTACAGTGTGATGAAGAGAGACTTACACCGTTTTTTTTGTTCTTGTTTTCAGGTGGAGTTTGGAGATTTTGAACGCTCCTTTGCCTCGGGATCGGCTCAAAGTAAGTCCAATCAGACTTTGAAACAAGTGTTGGACAGATTCTACCCTAAACACTACCGCAGGACCTCGCCTGAGGAGCAACAAAGGTAAAAACAGTTTGTTGTGCACGCTTTTCTTCCTCACAGCATGAGCCATTCTGGTTTAGCTGCATACTTTTTTTTCTCAAAGCCCCCCAGTCCTATCAGATCTTACTGTGATAATTATGTCTTATAGGAGTGCATGTGCTGTTTTTCCTCTTTTAGACAACTGATGCAACGTCTATCTGCCCGCTGGGCCTCCCTAAAGGGGCGGAGTTCATCTGAGTGCGTCAGGATCTACCTGACCGTTGCCAGAAAATGGCCGTTTTTCGGTGCTAAACTGTTCCAGGCAGAGGTGAGGGAGGGCTTGGCACAGCAGCAGCATAAAGAAACCCAAACTCCATACCCAGGAAAAGATCCAGTAGTAACGACTTAGGGTGCTTCACTTTTTACTTTGAAATTTAAAACAAGGCACAAAACTCAAAAAAGTAAACTGTGCTTAAATATGAGCAGGGCATATGACTATTACAGGTAAGGTAAACCCTCCTCACATTCCAGGGTTTCATGCTTCAGGATATATAATTAAGGCAAGTTCATTCATATATCGCTTTTCAGTAACAGGATGATTCAACATGCTATTAAGTGATCTGTGGCCGTATTCACAAATGTTCCTACGACTCTTAGTGACGTCATTTTAGGAAAAATCTTAGAATTGCACTAATTCTTTTTCCTACAATTTTACCTTGGTAGGAAAAAAGTTATTCATAAAGCATCTTAGGCTTTAAGAAAGCTCATAAAGTGACCGCATTGAGGACTAAGGCCTCCATACGTGGGTCGCGCTATATATAAAAAGCAAAAAGATAGCAGCTCTCTGAGAGGACTGAGAAGCTTTGTGGATACGGGCATAGGTCTATAAAAGGTTCCTAAACTGTTTAAGTTTAAACTCAAAAGCCATAAAAACAAATGGGCGATTTGCCAAACTCAATATTTATTAAGCAAGAATGAAGCTAAAATAAAAGAAGCTTCATGGAGAAGCTTCAGGCGCTCTCAGGGCGAGCTAGACTTTGACTAGGCCATTCTCGTCTTTAATGCAGCATCAGTGCTGTGTTCAGTATCATTGTCCTCTTTATGACCCAGTTCGGACCAGGATTTAGCAGATGGCCTCACGCGTGGCACCAGAATACAAACTATCCAGATCCTGTGGCTGTAAAATGAGCCCACAGCACCACCCCTCCAACCCTGTGTTTGTGCTGATAGGCTGAGTTTGATCATAACATAATGCGTTATGGTCAAACTTCTCCACCCCTACTATCTTAAATAATTTTAATTCTAGTTGCTCACAACATCATATGGAAATACAGTCGCGCTTAAGTCTGTTTCCATCCCTTTTTTCAGACTACATCTCCCTCTCCTGAGTCGGGTCAGAGTGTTTGGCTGGCGGTGCATGAAGACGGGATCAGTGTCCTGGAGCGCAGCTCCATTGTAAGATGCTCTTCTGGAAAGGCCGTGCAGTCATGAGTGCTTTTGGTTTACGGCCTGTTGATGTCCTAACATTAAAAACACGCAACTTTTATGTGCTGCTTAACGGTTTGCCCTGTGTGTCAGAAACTGCTGGTGACCCACGCCTACAAGAACCTGGTGACTTTCGGAGGCTGCAAGGAGGACTTCATGCTGGTGGTGGGCCACAGCGCCGGTACGAACGCCAGCAAAGACAAACCCGCGGAGAAGCATCTGTTCGCGATGGACTTCTCCAAGGCGAGTAACAGGCAGATGCATCTGGTTCTTGCTATAAGATAAGATAAGATAAGATAAGATAGGCTTTATTGATCTCACATTGGAGAAATTCACATGTCACATCGGCTCAGTAATCAATAATCAGAAGAAGGTGCCAAAAGTAGGACAAGGTGCATCAGGTATATACAGTGTGTCCTCGTTTATACAGTGGATCAAGAAAGAAGTAGATAAAAATAGAATAAAAATACAAAATAGAAATAAGGCAGAGGATCTCTTATGTACATTCACGGTGACTTATATACATGTGTATTGACATATATTCAGGTGTAATAGCAGCAGAAGTCACTTCTTTAGGATTATTGCACAGTGTATTAAATGGTTATGGTTAAGCTCAGACGTTTACGTCCACTCCTCATAGGGGATAAATGATTTATCAGTCAGTGATGAGGTGCTGCTGGGAGTTTCTGCTCTTGGCATGGAAATAAATACTCCAAATAAAGGTGAAAATGCTGAGGAGCTCATTGAAAATCCCAGATGAAAGGAAAGGAGTGCAGGTGAGACCAGAAGGGAAGCCTCTCTGATGACGACCCCTGCCTAAAAAAAAAACAAAAAAAAAACCTCAGCTGATATTTACAGATCAAGCATAATAACAGGATTTAAACTGTTTAGCCAGAGTGAGAAAAAAGGTGGTTGCAGGAACCAAGGCGAGGCTTTTAAACTTACAAACATAGCGTCACCTGTAAAGCATGGCGAGGGCAGAATTCATACTGTGAGGCTGTTTCCCTGCCGGTATTTTTGGTGGATGGCCTGAAGATGGAGAAGCACTACCTAATTCATACATCTCACCTCAAAATAACAGAAAGATGGCTAAAAGGTGGACTAAAGTGGGTGTCCCAAAAAGACAGAGATCCCAAACCCGTTGGAGAACAGGTTCTTGAATGGATGGAGCAGGTTGTTTTTTCTCACCGGCTGACACTCCAAGGTGTGGCACCCTGTGATCCATTCAAACTTGTTCTATTCAAAAGCTTCAATAAAACTATGCAAGGCTTGAGACTTGAGTGCGTCTGGTTGGTTGTGTTTTCTTCCTGGAAACAGCGGCGCATGGAGCTACTCTGCCATTACCCTGTCGGACATAGAAAGTATTCCTGGAACAGTGCTCCTGTGCTCTTTTTGTGCCTCTGCTCTGTCTTCTCAACCCCCACCCCCCCACCCCCAGCTAGTTCTGCTGGAGGTTTTTTTCCTCCCTGTTAAAGGGCAGTTTTTCTCTCCACTGTCGCTTCATGCATGCTCAGTATGAGGGATTGCTGCAAAGCTATCAACAATGCAGACGACTGTCCACTGTGGCTCTACGCTCTTTCAGGAGGAGTGAATGCTGCTTGGAGAGACTTGATGCAACCTGCTGGGTTTCATTAGAGAGGAAACTTTATGACCAACCTGTCTGGATGATTTGTTTGAATTTGACTTTAAGTGCCTTGAAATGACGTGTATTGTGAATTGCTGCTATATAAATTAAACTGAATTGAATTGAGTCCAATAACCTGCTCTCTCTAAATAACGTCAGCACCCCCTATGTACTTTAGATGAAGCCTCTAAAAGGGACACCCAGTGCCTCTATCTCCATCTTGGAACTATATTAAATGCTCAACCGAGGCAACCAACTCTTATTTTTTTTTTAAAGTTGCATCATTTCTCACACCCTGGGAAAAGAATAGACCAGATGAATCTCTCATATCCCTAAGGGTAATTAAATTATTCCCACAGTCGTTGCATGTAAACTCTTGACTGAACCTGCAGAAACAGAAACAGGTCACGTGTGGCGACTTTTAGCTGTCATCACCTGTAGCTCACTTGTTGTCTCTGTTTGGGTTCTTAATGGCACAGATCAGGGAAATCACCCTCCTCGTCTCCAGTTACATCAACAGCGCTCACCAGCAGAAGGCCGCCGCCCACCACCTGTCCGCCCCGGCTCTGATGGCGGCCCAGCCCGTCAGCCTGAAGAGCAAAGAGCTACGGAGCAAATCCCCGCCGGCGCTGGGACGGCCCAGCAAGGCCCCCACGCTGCTCTGATGGACGCCGAACAAACACCCCGACGTTGTTCTAACATGAAAAATCAGCTTCGTTTTGCAACTCAGGCTCGGTTATTTGTGCAAATAGATGGTCGCTTCAGTTCCTGCTGAGAATGACGGGCAAAAAAAAAATAAAGGAACCGTTTGGTATACTTCAGTATTACAGAGCAGCTGAGTGGAAACCAGACCTCTGCACTGTGAAACCTACTTAGAGTACAGTAGGTTTTATCATCTGCTCTAAGTAGATGTTTGCTTGTGAAAGAAGGTAATGGTATTTATAAGTCTGTTTGCATTTTTTTTTATTTTCAATACAGATAAGGAAAAGTGAAGCAATTTTAAGATACTATCTATGTGTTAAAAATCCATCTCCTTAATAAAATTGATCAATCTGGTGTCAACCAATGACTGAGCTAACGAGTAAATGCTCTTTCTTTGCCTGGAAGCTCGTGGTACAAACTTTAGAGCAAGAATGAGATTTGAATATCTTAAAAGTCGATTTAGTTTTTATCCTTTAGGACCGATACCCACCCCGCAGCAACAGAGACATGTGTTTTACTCCAGGCTGCAAGAACAAGAGTAAATTTGCTTTCAGAATTTAATATTTTCAGAAGAACCTTCTTCTCCAGGAAGCTTTCTCAATTCAAAAAGCCTGGAGTAATGTGCAGTACCAAGCGTTATACTGATGCCTGACAAAGGCCTTGTAATGACTTAGACAACATGCAAAACCTTGTAAGCCTTTACTCCAGACTTTTTGAAATGAGAAAGCTTCCTGGAGAGGAAGCGAAACGTCTTCAACTACGGAAAACAAGTCCAGTTGCTTTGTTTTTTTACTTTGTTTGGAATGACCATGACCTGGATGACTGAGAATCTTCACTGGCATTTCAGAAGAACCCAAGTTCAGAACTACTGAAAGGTTCAGCCCAAAACGTGCATCAATAACAAGTAGCAAGAACACAAAGATAATATTGTTCTCGTAGCTCTGAGAGCTAGAACACATTTCTATCTCAGTGTGTTTTGTGGTTAACCTTTGCCCTGGGTCTTGCTGTGTCACCTCTCAGTAAACTGGACTGGAACCCCCTGGACCGTCTCGTTTTCCAGCTCATCAGGTGAGGGAATCTTAGCACAGCAGCTGGATTTAGGGCCGTTCTTCAGAGGAGGCTCGGCCCATTTTCATCTGGTTCTGGTGTTGGATATGACGGTTCTTCGCTTTTTGAATATAGAAACCAGGTTATCAAAGAGTACAAGAAGCTATCTTGCTGAATAAGCTGGATTTCATATCCACTGCAAGTATGTAAAGGAAAACGTTTACTTGAACCTGTATAACAGAGTTCTTCAATCCCAGTCGTCCAGTTCCTGTGTCCTGCAGCTTTTAGATGTGTTCCTGGTCCAACACACCTGAGTTAAATGGCTCAGTTAGCTCTTCCGCATGCAGTCAAGGGCTCAGAATGAAACCCATTAAACATCTGTAATGTGTTAGATTTTATATGGCAAGATAGGATCATTTATAGAAGACATACATTGACACAGTCACAACCATTCAGACACCTTTTTTTTTAAATTAGAGACAAAACAACATTCATGTAAAGGACAAGAGGCTGTTTTTGGCTCATCCAAGAGGTCCACTGAGGATGTTGTACAGCAAGGGTGCTAAAGTCCAGTCCTCAAGAGCTACTATGCAGGAACTTAAGGATGCATCCCTGCTCTAATAGCAGCATTCAGTTATTCTTATTGCTATTATGGTAAAAGGCCATTCATTTGTCTCTGGTCTGGACGCATAATAAAAGTTGCAGAATGGTAACTAGACTTCAAGGCATTTCAGGTTTTGAAGGTGCAAGAGTGATCAGATGGAGATACGTTCATTGCAAAGAGCTTGGTTGACTTGAAACGCTTTATATCCAAAACGCCGTGAAAGAGTCACGTCGGTCAAGAGAGTGCTGTAGAGGAGGGGCAGACGGGACTGAGCTCAATGTGTTTCTGTGTTAGCAATGATTAACTCCAAAGAATAATGTGGCGTTGCTTCAAAGCGGCCTCACATGCTAGAAACCCGCTGCTGAGAGTGATGCAGCTGACAAGAGAAGTGCATCAATCACTTCAAGGTGAGACGTTCAGCTGTGGCTGTAGGAGAAGAAAGAATGTCCAAAAGTGTTCAGCAATCACAAGGACCGTCTGCGACAAATGACCACTTGTCCCTAAAACGTGTTCATAATTTATTGCATCTTGTTTTGTAGTCGTTCAGTTTAACATTGTTGTAACTTTGCTTCATCTTTGATTTATGGGTGGGTGTGTTTGTGGGAGCGTTGTGTTGCTGTTTACATCCAAGCATAAGTTTTTTTTGGAGGGGAAAACACTATTGAATCGTTAGTTAATTCACATTTTCCCCTCCGTTTAAGGTACGTTTCTGGTAAATGATTGCTGGTCATGTTTCTTCCTATATACTAACTCACCATTGTTTGTCCTTTTGTTCGCTCGTTATCCCTCATTGAATGCCACTCTGGGTGTTGCCACTTCATTTTTCTCTCTTGGGCTCCACCCCACGCCCTGGGAGGTGAAGGATCATTGGTTAGGCTCTGAGGGTCTACCAACTCAGTATCGGTCATTCAATGCCTCGACGATTTTTACGTTTTTTTTGTGATCCAGTCTCAATATTTAGCATATTTTGCTATCCAGTTCCACCGTCCCATTTGCTTTTTTGAGTGTAAGGCAGCAGGTGGATTCTCATCACTCAATGCCTTCAGCACCACAGGTTCGCCTGGGCATTATGGAAGTGCTTCCCCATCCGTAGCTTGTTCAGAACCCCAACGGAGCCACCAGGGGCGGTGCTAGACATTTGGGTTTCCTAAGGGCAAATGCAGTTAATTTTAGTTAATTTTGGTGAAATTCCCTTGGGATCAAGTGTCTGTCTGTGGGATTAAAACAAGGAAACCAATAAAGTACAATGAATAAAATGCAAAAGTGGGGAGTGTAATACAGAACTAGGTCTATTAAGTGTTGGTAGAATTGTCAAAATAGGAATTATTTTTGTGCTGTTTTGACATGTGTTTTTTTTAATGCAAGCACACCAGAAAACATCAAAAAAGGTCTGACTTTACAGAGGAAACTGACGCAAATAATCATGATTAGTTTTGTTTTCCGGAGGTTCATGAGCAGGAGTTTATCAAAACCTAAAATCTAACCACCGCGTGTTAGTCCCTGTAACTGTCTCTTTGCTGAGATGACTTTGTTTGATAACTTAGATCGGCTGTCCTTATGCTCAGTCATTCGATGCACTCAAGTATTCAGCCAAGACAGCTAATTCCCTCTCTTCTTTGGGGAACTTCTTTTCTACCGTTAACTGGGCAGAAATACCCCGATGCCCTAAAGGTAAGCCAAGAAAGTGAGTTTTGTGACTCTCTTTCTTCGCTGCGTCTTCATCTTTGCAGCTGATCTCTGCCACCAACCTTTCAATCTTTTTGCGGCCATCTTAACAAATGAATCATGTCCTTTGGACGTGCTCATCGGGGCAGCCAGTCTTCCTGGCATTTCCCTTGACCTCGATGGACCACCGCTTGTCGGAGCTGTCTTCAGTAGAAGTACAGAAGCGTCAAGGGTCTTCCACTGGGGCATTTGTGGCTGATTGATGATAGGTTCTGGCATTTAATCTCCCAAGTGTGATAAAACTGCCTGTAGAGAAACAGCTTCACCGGGAGGCCGATCCGCATCAAGTGAGTCTCGGCAACCTGCACTGCACTAAGCAAACTCTTGGTTCTTTATATTCTTCTTCCATGGTTTTGTCTTTTCTTTGTCGTCTCAACTGTCTTCCCTCTAGTGGCTTTTGTTGCGCTTGTTGAGCTAGTTGGCTGCTAGCTTCATTATCTGGTTTTTGTCAGTTGCCTTCGATAAAGCTCCTTCCTCACCCACTCGCTATGTAGTTATGGCAAGGATTGTGACGAACAGCATTAAGACCTCTTGTCTTTAAGTTCTCTTTAATGCCTGGTCATGTTTCTTCACTCATATCCCTTGTCTAAGCAATTTATTGTTTAGCTGGTCCTGCTGCTTCCCTTCTCTTTTGGATAACGCTTATATTCATGTTTCTTTTGTCTTCCGTGTTTTACTCTGAGCCTTGCAACACAATTTAACTCCGATACATGTATCTGATGTTAAATTTGTGGAGCTGAATGACAATAAAGTCTAAGTCTGTCTTTTTTCTTTATTAAACAGTCAAGCACACACATGTTAGCATACACGTTTCACATCAGCATTGTCTGTTGTAGCACAATGTTACGTTCACCATTATAACGACTGAATTTTGTTTAAGGTTACACTCGACTGTAAACATGTTATGTCTCTTATCACATCATCAATCACCCATTGGTTTTGGCTATATTAACTTTCTGCAGCATGCTGCGTGCTTGTACTGCTCACTTTTCTTCGCACATGCCCAAAGAGCACACCAATCTGAGTAGGAACCAGAATCATTCATTGATTAGGGTATAATTTGTTCATACTTAATTAGACAGAAAATTCCCTTGAGTTTTATCCATGTTACTAATCACAATAATCACTAAATAATAATGCTTCAGGCCTCCTTCTGCAAGAAAACAGATACATTAATTATGCACTTCATTCTTAGGTCTGTTTGCACCCATAATCCCGTTTTTTTGTCACATTTCTGAGGTTGTCTGTGTCTCTGTGATTTATGCATGGAAACATGGAAAGATCTCACATCAACTTGACATTCTATACCCAGGACAGGTTTATGGGAGGGGCCAACCCAGCACTTCCTCTTTGTCTAGTTTTATGATGTCATTGCATCATTGGATACAATCAAAGGAAGGTTCTTTGACCTTTTTAGATGTATTAGGTGGTGGACTATTGAATTCTGCAAACCCATTTGGTTGTGTAGATGAGTTTGTAAGTTAAATTAGCGATCTTCTGTTTCTTTGTTTAGATTAGATTCTTTTGTATAACCTATTTTCTAAGTGTGCAGACGGATGAGGCTCAGCTGTATTTCGGTTCTGTATAAAACCAGAAAGCTGTTGCCTACCTGTGGCTTAAGATGGAAAATTTATGTTGTCTACCCATCGCCTTGTTTTAGTTGTCCCACATAATCATTCTGACGAGCTCACGTAACGCCAATGTATGTGGTCGTTCCTTGTAAGTTTCTGCTCGCTAGCTGTGCATGTGCACTTCTAGTGTTATGTATCCGGTTAGCTTAGCCATTAGCTTCAGTGTTAGCCATTCATTATAGCTCTGCTGCTCTCATTATATACTTTGAACATGGCTGAGAGTCGCAAGAAGCAAACCTCGTACAAGTTTATGAGAAGAAGAGGAAGGCATCAGTAGACAGAAATAAGACCAGAGTGGATTTGAGAGATTTTTTTTCCACAAAATCCCCCAGAGGAGCGGAAGAGCAAGGTAAGACGGTGTTGAGGATGCGCAGTTATTCAAAAAGGTACTTGGGGAAACTTCCAGAAAAATTGCAAACCCTTCCTTTGAGGAAACTACCAAGGAGTATTTAAAATTCATTAGGTACAAAGTCACAAAGATGAGCAGCAGAAGACTGGTGCAAAGGTTTTTTTTTTTACCCTAATGAATCCTACTGATTGTTTAGGTCGTCTAGAGAGGAAAAGCTGAGCGCTACCATAATTCCTGTTTGATGCAAACAGTGAAGCATCCTGATACCATCCCTGTGTGGTGTTGTTACTCCTCATAGAAGTGGGCCTTCATCGAACTACTACCATAAATAAGGAGTGGAATCAAATATCAACTAAGACGAGCTCCTAAAACACTGGATTTTCCAGTAAAATAGAGCTCCATGTCACAAGGAAACAGTTCTAACAAAGTGGCTCAAAGTTCAAAACCTATGGTTCATTCTCAAACAGAAGTAAATATATATTTGCTAAAAACATTTAAACCTGTTTAATTTTTTTTACCATTAAAATGTTACTGCTGAAGCTTTCAGTCTGAGTAATTGGGTCTGAATCATAAGAGAAGCAGGTTTGCTGAGTTGGTTGAAAGTTGTTTGTATGTTTATAAGTAGGAAGTAGGCTTTGCGTTCTAGTTACTGAACAGCCAGGACAGCGCTAAACTCTAATCTCATACGCCCTTCAGGGCCTTTCTGTGAAAGAGAATACCTGGAATCAACAGACTCACATCTGCTGGCCAGACTTTCTAGATTTTCCTCAGCATTTTTATTTAAACCCTTCATGTTTGGATACATAGGTTAACCTAAGAATGGTTGGTGAGTCTTATTGTCTGCAGCTCCCACAAATAATGAAACACTGCTGAATTTGGCCGTGATGGACTGGCGACCCGTCCAGGGTGTACCCCGCCTCTCGCCCAGTCACCCGGCACGGATAAGAGGGAATAGACGATGGATGAGTGCTGAAACTGGCTTTCAGTTTTTTGAAGTGAAATGCCATTGTGGTATCTAGGCTAATTTAGCTGTTTCATGATCTAATTTTTGGCCTCTTCAACTGAGGACTATCCTTTACTAAACGCATGTTCTTTAAAGGAGAGCACCAGGTTAAGCGCTTTGTCGACAGCTTAAGCGTCACAAGTGCAGTTTTACCTGAACTAAACATTGTTTTAGTGGTCATGACAGACACATTCAATGAGTTTTTAATGCATGTGGGTCCAGGCAATAAGTGAAAAACTAAAATACAGATCTGGTGAAATATTAAAATCAACGTGATGTGGCAAATATTATTGTACCACCGTTAAAGCATTAGTGGACATGTTTTCGTTTCTCCACATTGTAAGTTTGGGGTTTAAAAGAGAGATTTGCATCCTGTTAAATCCAAAAGGACAAACATGCGGCAAAAGGTCCTGTCAGACCAATATTGAAGTTCTTAGCCTTTTTGTTTTGTTTTCTTCCTGTGGTAGAAAACTCACACCGCACATAGCCCTGAACACATCATCCCCATAATTAAGTACTGTGGTGGCAGCATCATGTTGTGGAGATGTTATTCACAGACTGAGAAGGTGAAGGGAGTTAAATGAAGGACACTGCTGGACGAAATCGTGCTACAGGCTGTGGAAGACTTAAGACTGGGGCAAAGGTTCACTCTTCCAGCAGGACAACCACCACAAACAAGCAGGCAGAGCTTCAAAGAAAATACAATGTTAGTGTTAAAATGGACCAGTCCTACACTTGTGTTTTGAGACTTTTCGACTGAGCTGAAATCTTCAATAAGAGTGGTTTAATAAATAAATAAAATCAGTCTGTATGAATCTGAGAGAAACATGCTAGCTAAGATTACAGACTGAAAGAGACTGGCTCTCCCAGTATTCTCTCGGGGTGGGGGGGTTTATGCCGAGTTTTGTACATTTCCATTGGGCTTATCAAATATAATTGTTACTGCAGACATGTCACTAGTTTTAGTAAAGTCACAATTCCCATAGAAAGCCACCTGACTGGACAGAAACCTTAAGCTTAGTAATTTTCCTGCCTCCTCATTGGTGCAAAGCAGAACCGTCATGTCGATACCTGCAGCAGGTGCTGGCAGCGAAAGGCACGCCCTCATTCCTGCAAAGCCGCTGGGGGAGGGGAAGATATGGCACCTGAACCTGCCTCAACAGGCTGGAGACCTGCTTTTGTGGCCTGGTTGCTATGGAGATGAAGGGGACAAACTGGGTGAGGCAGGACCGATTTGAACAGCAGCTAAACAACCATGCCTCTTTACATTTCCAGGAAAAGATTAGGGGTTTTAACAGCAAGTTTCACATCTGCTTCTCAGCATTTATGTTGCAACTGGAAACTTTTGCTCCATAACTTCAGTTTTACATTCCAGACTTTGAATATGCCCCCCCCCCCCTCTTTTCTTTTGTATGCAAACATTTGGCATGTTTTAAACTTCAGCAACCGGACAGACCAGTTCGGCATGCGAGGCAGTTCTGTTCTTACAAGTTCTCAGTAAAACAGGTGGTTTCACCGTTTAACCTGGGAAGTTGTCGTTCTCTCATTTCCAGTTTTAAAAAACAAAAATAAATTTGCCAGGTTCCAAAAAAAAAAAAAAAAAAAAAAAATTAAATATAAAAGTAATTTAACCCAAGCACCTTTGTATTAACAGGAAATGAAAGGTTAAAGTTTACTGCTCAGGTTCACTTGAGTGAACACATTAGACAAAACTGTCAATCTAACCTAAAAGCAATGCAACATGTTGTATAAGTCAAGCAATGCTGGAGTTTAAAAAAAATAAAAACCACATCCACAGGTGCCACACCCAGGTAACCCTCAGTGGAGCTGCAATCTTCCATTGAAGCTGCAAGTAAACATGTATTCACCTGATAGTAATTGTAACATAAGTGGTTATTGTTCCAGGAGAAATTTGTCCTCCCCCCCCCCCTTTCCTGATAAACTGTATTTAGCACATTAAATAACTTGAACCATAGAATTTTAAAAGTCTTTATTAAAAAGGCATCATAAGAAACTGTACAATAAGGAATTTATAGCTATTGAACAGATTCTAACATTAAAAACACATGACATCAGGCACAGCTTCAAAACAAAACAAAAAAACTGTCATTACTGGATACATGTACCAAGAGTTTCCACAAGATATAAATAAATGGGCAACCAGCATAAGGGGAAAAAAAACAAAAAAGTTCTGGAAACAATCTCCATTCCTCATGTAGAAGATCAAAAATAAAATGGCACGCTACTCGGGCCAGTCCGGCTCTTCATCGACTTGCTGCATTACATGTTGTCCATCTCCCTTTGCTAGATTTTATAGAGGGAAAAAAAAGGCATGTCATTGATCAGCAAAATATTTGGTGCAACAAACAGTTTTATACTGAAGGTTTACAGGAAGCTGCTCCTACCTGGGTCTTGGTGTACCTCATCTTCTTGCGATTAACAAAGAACTGCACCAACACAGAAGGTAAAGATTAGGGCTCGACAAGGTGCCATGGTAAAGATTGCCATTTTAATCCTAGATAAAATGTACACTCACCAAGATCAGAAGGCCTATGACCACAGCCAGCACGACGACAACGATGACGGCAATGATGCCACCGGACAGGTTCTTCATGGTGAAAGTCGGAGCCTTCTCGTCCACATAGAAAACCTCGATCTTTTCCATCTTCAAGTTCTGGGGGCCGGAGTTGAGAGTGAACGGTTTCTGGTCCAGGAACAGAGGGAGGACCTTCAGCTACGAAAAGAAGAGAACATCAGCCAGAGTGTCATCAGCACCTTCATGTTAAACGCTCACACTTTGACAAGCTTTTAGGATCTTACATCTTTCTCCATGTAGTAGGCCAGGTTGCCAAGGTTAATGGTGCGATCGGTTTTCTCCTTCTTCAGGTCAGCCACGATGAAGCGACCAGCAGGGTCATACTGGGAAGGAAAAAAAAAAAAAAGTCAAATTTCATCATGATCATCCCATTTACCACAAGGTGAAGACTTTTCCCACGCGGAGGTTAAAGATTCTCACCTGAACCTCAGTCACCAAATTCTTGTCGTAGCCATAACGGGTTTCAATGATGTCACGCATTGCACTGTTGGATGCAGAGGAGGTTTCTATTAAGTCTAGTCATAAACATACCGTAAAGAAAATACTGGAAATACTGAACAAAAACTTACGTTTTCAGAGAGGCTTCATCCACCTTCCCACTCCCTTCCACTTCTTTGTGCTTCAGCTGAAGACGGACCCAGCTGGAGTTAAAAAAAATATATAAATTTAAATGTCAAATTACAACATTTACCCTGGCACTAACTCTTAACGTCAGAGGTTTTACTCACTAGGTCTCCACCAGCTCAGAGCAGTTCATGTTCTTGTCGCCCTTGTCGGTTCTGCGAACCCCGGCGCTGTTGACGCACCAGTACTCCTCGGTTTTGTTGTTCTGCTTGGCCTTGAATTTGCCATCACGCTCACACTCCGGGTCGTAGATCCCGTCGTTGTCCACAAAGGCGTCCTCGGTGGGCTTTCCAACGATGGTACGGGTGTCGAGTTTATTTCTAGCTCTGTACATCTCAGCCTTCATCAGAAAGCACTTAGGAATCACTTAAAATATATTTAAAAAAAGTGGAAGATCATGAGAACATAACCAAAAAAACAAAACAAAAAAAAACAAAAAACACAGCAACACATGAGGAAGATGTTGATTATACTCACATTTGCTGCAGTCAATGGGTTGATTGACATTGTCATCAATCATGAGTTTACATTCACATGTGCCAGATGTTTCTTCACAAGTGGCCCATTTCATTGTTTCACATTTACCTAAGCAAGACAACAAGTTTGCATTAGTCAATGGTTAACACCCGTGACAAATGACTTTTCCCTTCACCTTAAAAAAAAATATATATGTTACAGTGGTTTCCAGCACACATTTCAACCCTGATCAACCGCTAGGCAGCGCCAGCAGGTTTGTTTAACACCTGGGCGTTGGTTTCAGCAGTTTCTGGTTTCCTAAGAGTGGGGTAGGGCTCCCAACCCCCACCTTTTACCAACCCGGATGTTCTATTGAACAACCCTACAGTTTGCCTTTCATGTTTGCAGAAATTAAAAAAAAAAAAAAAAAAAAAAAAAAAAAAAAAAAAAAAACAACACACACCCACCAAACAGGTTTAAGAGTTACATTAAAATAAAGAAGCCAAATAAAGATAAAGCAGAAAAAGAATCATGAGTTAATTTTACTTACAAGATTGAGCGATTTCCACAGCTGCAAATACAGCCAGGGCTAGAAGGATTAAACCTTTCATGATGATTTTCCTCCAAAAAAACAAAAGGTTCCTTTAAAAAGCGTCTCTGTCTGTCCGTCCGTCAGCCGCAGAGGTCACCCGCAGAATGAAGAAGGCGCACAACAATACTTCCTTTTAGCTCCTGACACAGGTGTGTCAGCAGGGAAAACCTGTTTGCAGAGAAACTTCGGCGGGAGCGCGCACGCACACAACGATCACGAGCACGGCTCAGGTGGAAGCGAAGAGGTAAATTTCCCGGTAATTGTAATCCGTTCGGTTGTTTTTCGCCCAACTGACAAAAACACCTGTTGTCGAGTACATTTATAAGAGGAGCCGAGGTTAACGTCACTCCCTAATTTGCGTAGGCGGTGGACGGCGGGGGAGGGGTGTGGCGGAATGGGTGACGCTCACCTGGTTCCGGTGTGACCATATTTGTTTTCTGTTTCGGTCGCTCTTACTCTCTGGACTGATTCTCCGCTTTCGGCTGTGAATGATCCTAAAATCTCATTTTCTTTCTGTCTCGGTTCCGTTTCAAGATACGGCAGCGACATTTTATATAAGTTTTATTTTTTTTAATGTCAAAATAAAAAAAACCCCACTAACTCTAATAAGCGTCAAAAGGCGTTTCAAATGATACCACGTTCAGATGGTGTGGGTAAAATATGATAAAGCTAGGCATAACACACGCTCTCGTTTCTTTCTCACTCGAAATCAATCAACTGAGTTTATTTATGGACCTACAGTTAATATCGTATAATCTCACTTTACTAGACAAACAGCTTCGATTAAAAAAATTACATGGAAATATATGTACCATTGATTCATTTATACATTCAATATTGGTTATTTTTCATTTTTGCCAAAAGTATTACAAGCAGTTACAAGCAGGACATTTAAGGGATTATTGTTGTCATAAATAGGAGGTTTGTTTTTAATGCCACATCTTGTGATTTTTGGTTCCCACCTTGCCCTCTTTCAAGGGGGAGCAGTTTAGGTGTGGGACAGTTGGAAAGAGAGAGCTCACTGTGCTGAGGTTCTGTGTATGCTCTCCTGCCATTTTAAACCAGATGAAGAAGCTAAAAAAAAATACACCTGTAGTTGCAGACTGGAGAAGCTACCAAGCAACAAATAAGTTTTACAATAACATCCAGTTCATACCAGCACAACCCAATCAATTAAAACAGTTTAATTTAAGTGTTATGTGACAATCAATGACACTGGGTTAATGGGAATGAGACAAACATTTTGTAATATTGGTTATTTATACATTGGATCTGTGTTATGTGTTGTGTTATTTTCCATTTTATTAGAACAGATGTTTCATACATATGTAACCATGTGAAAAGGAATAATTGTTGAATGTAGAATGGTGAGATTCAGGTTTGATAAGTATTCTGTATTGTAGACCAGAAATAGTAGCAAACAGGCTTAAATTGGCGACAACCGGACTTCTGTTTGCTTAAGCCTCTGATTTGTATTCTTCAGCCTCCGATTTAAACCTGCTTGCTGTTGCCAAGACCCGGATAACTTAGAATTTGCTCAGGCATGACCAGAAATAATAAAGTTAGTACTTATTGGTGCCAGTTTAGCACCAATAGGAAGCTTCAAAGGCCTCAACTTCGGCCTCCAAAGTGGTCAGTGTTTTCACAAAACATTTATATTGTTTCTTCAACTCTGACAGAGCTTTGTTGAAAATAATAACGCTCTATCTCCATTTCGTCTGGATTTTGACTGGTCCGTTTGAGGTACTTTGCTTTAAACCGTTCCCTTGTTGTAACTGTATTGATAGGGTCTTTGTCCTGCCGGAAGGCGAACACCGGGCAAAGTCTCAAGTCTTTTGCAGCCACCAACAGGTTTTCCTCCATCATTCATCTATGCATCAACTCTGATCAACTTCTCTGGTGAGTATACCCACAACACGAGGCTGTGACCACCATGTTTTGCAGCTTGGTTGGTTTGTTTAGGCCGGGTGATGTTAACGGTTAGAGTGCCTACATAGATAGGATTTTGCCTGCAAGCCAAAAAGTGCCACTTTGGCCTTGTCTGACCCCAGAGCACCATACCCATGATCAGAAATCAGCTTCAGTGGCTAATCTTGTTTACACAAAGTAAAGATGATCTTTAGTTTCAAGTGCTCACAGCATATAGACATTAAGTATAAATATATTTCCTTTAGAGGAAACAATATAAGGCTAAAAGGAGCCGTATATACATGTCTGCACGTACAAGTTTTTTTTATGTAATTAAAAGGAACAAAGGAAGGTTGTGAAGGTGCAAATATACTTATTTTGTTTTCACATCAGTGTAGCTGGCTACTCAGGATAAGAGGTGCTCACTGTGTTCATCAGAATGACTGCCTGGGCAAAAAAAACTCTCGGAGGCTATTTTAAATATGGCCAGTAGCTCACCACCCAGGGCGGCATGGCCATGGGGGTGTCAGGAATGCTCCGAAAAGTCATAAGTTGCTATTTTCTTAAGGAATCTTTTCTCTTTTCTCTTTGACCTTCTCAAGGAATAAAATATTTAGATAAGTCAAATTTCTAATATTGCACACTGAACAGGGAATAATGAAAATACAATTGTCTAATAAGATTAATTAAATAATTTTATTATTTTATTGTTTAATTTAGTTAATAGAAGTCCTAATCAAAGTTGCTGTTCTCTTAAATGGGCTTTGTAAGGGGGGGGACATAAGTAGAGACTTGCCCAGAGGCCCATTTATTCAAGAATCACCCCACATGTCTTGTGGGAAACTATAAATGGGACTTCATCTGGCTTTCTTTCAGCACTCACTTTCTATGCCTTAAAAAAAACTGTTTTTTGATACACATGACAAACAATGTGTGAAGAAAAAAGCTGAATTTAATTTTCCTTCCACTTCATGTGGTCTGTCACATACAATCCTGAGAAAGTATGAGGGGCTTCGGCGTTGTGGCTGTCGGGGGTTTCCTCTCTGCTCTTCCCTGTGTTGATCCCCTCAGGCATACAGAAAACACCTATCATTAGCTCGAGCTGTCTCTTTATACATCTTGTAATAAATAATACTGTGAATTTCTCAGTGATGTATCAAGGCATTGGTTGTTTGTACCTGTTATACTTTATCGGTTCGTTTTGCTGTTCTTTTTATATCAAATATTTTAGATTTTTTTCACCTTTTCTCCCTTTCAGCATTTTGTCTAATCTATTACTCTCCGTTTTTCCCTCTTTTACCTACCCGTTTTTGTGTCCATCGAACATTAAATAGTCCCAGCATAAAATCTAATAAAGCTTCTTGCATACATAAGTTATGCAGAGCACTATGGCAAAAGCAGTAATGCTCCGCTTGTGCAAACAAATCTGTTGGGCTCTCTTTTGCACTAGGACAATAATTCTTAATGCTACACTGACAAACAGAACATGTTTAAAAAAAGTAAAGATTACAATTAAGGGGTTGATCCTTCAAAAGCAACCATGAAGGGAATCTTTTGAACCAAAGTTAGACATCTTGTCTATTAGGCCACATGGTCTTGTAACTAGTGTTGCGCCGATGCCATTTTTTGTCCCCGATACCGATACCCGATACCTGTCTGTGCAGTATTGGCCGATACCGATACCATCTGTTTGAAATTGATGTGTGTGTGTATATATATGAAGAACTGGATACTACTTAGGGTAGTAGAACTTTTTATTGCCTACCTGGAATGGGTGACAATAGTTTAATAAACTTTTGGCTCTCAAAGGCCAAAATAGTGCAACATTCGTGAAATTATAACATGTATAATAGTAGTGCAACAGTAAGACAGTAAAATTGCATTAATAATTGAATAATCTTTTTTAAACCCTGAGTTTTGGCTCTCAAATGCCAAAATAGTGCAACTTTCATGAACTTATATAACATGTATAATACTAGTCAGGAGAGAGAAGGCTGCGTTCAAGTGACATACAAACATCAAAATGGTATCGGTGCCTATTTGTTGGTACTCGCCGATACCGATATCACCATTTTAGTGCTGGATCGGAGCCCCGTCCGATACTGGTATCAGTATCGGTGCAACACTACTTGTAACCCTCAAATTTATGGTGATTGAATGTACTCCTAAGGTACTTTCCAAGACATTTTAGCAAAATAGTTGACAAGAAGTACTGCAGTTAACTTAAGCCTGGCTGGTACGCTCTATATTCTTGTAAACATTAAAGGCTTAGTTGTTATAGGAGAAATAAGTGAAATTTAATTGTTTTAGATATAAAGAACTTAAAAATAGTGATGTGAAGAACCAAAGGTATTGTTTTAGACAGAATGTGGAATGACGTCACATGCCATCTCTATGTGTTGTTCTCCTGTCTCTTATTTAAAATGCTTCTCCAGTGGCATGTCACTTAGGGCTTACCCCCTCCTTGCCCATAAAATGCCACCGTCAAAGCAGTGTAGAAGGAGCAAAGCGGTGGAGAGCACGACCAGTGGATCGAAACGTTGTCTTGCTAACAGCATTATAAACTTATGAGTTATTTACTTCTTCACAAGACATGTTCCTCCGAAAGTTGATGCTTTTTTTGTTGTGAATTTATCCTTTGCTAATATGTGCGTACGATGCCATGGGTGAGAAGGAGAGGGGGGAAACGGGGGGCCGTTGTTGCAGCTGGAGGTAGAAAGAGGCGTGGCTAGTCTCACATCTTGGTTTGGTCTACAGACAGTGGTCAACAGCCCGCCTAGTGGTGAAATTTAGATTATTCCTCTCTTAAATATGTCTTAATCGCAGTAGAAGCCAATCAATGATGTCTTATGCAAAATTAGAAAAACTCATGAAGTAGAAAAAACGAACAAATACTCAGATCAAAGTGGCTATAAAAGATGTGTTTTGCAGTCTAAAACAAGTCAGATTTCAAATATTGTTTGTACTGAGAAACTTTTAACTTAGAAAAAAGAAAATGCACTGAGCTTTGTGATTATGACACAAGGTGTGAAAAAGTTCACGGTATGATCCCCATAGTAAATAATTATACTATTTAGAATCTGATCCACCCCCGATTCTGCTTTTCTGTACTGTGAAACTTCCTGTTGTTTGTGTACTATCCAGAGAGCTCTGTAGTGAGAGAGTCACTATAAGAGCTTTGTAGTGTGTCTATAATATATGTGGTTGGGAAAATGTTGGTGTTTGCCGCCACATGTTAAAACCTTCAAATTTACAGCATTCTATGAAATTTGTTGATCAAACTGAGTTATTTTTGTAATTCAGTTCTTTGAGTTGGGGCAAAGATTGCAAAACACTTTGGCCGTGACAAGTCTGACGCATTTAGTTTCACTACTAAATGAAAAAAATCTATTATTCACTGTTTTAATGACATTCATTCTTATTTTGATCTAACGGGATCCGCCTGTAGGAGTTTGTTCCTAAACTGTGTTTATGGATGCGCTAAAGCTGTTTCCCTGTGTTTTTCTTTCATCACATTTATCGTTTCATTCGCTGTGACAGGATAACATCACCTGTCACGTCAGGTATCTACCATAACAGAAACTGGAGGGCAGGCGAAAAAAACAAAAAAACAACAAAACGTTTTCAGCTGTCGTGAGTCACACTCTGACAGGAAACACGGTTGAGTCACCGCCTCAGGTCTCGTTCCAGATGATCCTTGTGAAAAACATTTTCAGAAATGCCGCAGCAGGTATTTTTGGGCTGACTCATGAGTTTTGGTCAATATTTGGTAGAAAATATTTGAGACAAATTGTAAAGACGGCTTTAACTGATGATCGTTGGGAACGTGTTAGGAGAAAAAAAGGCTGACGGTCACTTCCTACAGCCATCCATATCTCTGCCTCTTGAAACGGTTAAATGGTTCCACAGACATACAGGACACTCCTACAGGAAGCCGTCACGTCACATATTCCTTGCATGCATGTAAATAGACATGACCCAATATGCTCATAGCCGTTATGTAAACAGTAATCCATCTTGAAACATACATTCACTTGGATCCTTTCTATCTTGTGTAAAAACTTTTGTAACTTTTTGCCCCATGCTTCTTGGGACCCCATGCAATGTACCCCAATCTTAATAAAATATGGATTTGCTCTTGAGAAATCTCTCTCTTTGTTAGAAGTGGTGGCTCTTGAAGTAGACCCAAGTGCAGTCAGGGAAGCTGAGGCAAGATGGTGAGTAGAGAAATGTTATTATATCAAACGAAATACATTTAGAAATGGGTGTCAGCGAAAGAAATGACGTGGCAAACGTACTAGGCTTGGCAGTAGAATAAAGCCATCTAGACCAATATATAAAGCAGAGGAAAACCGTTGGCTGGCATGAATAAAAGGAGCACAAAGGGCTAACAGAAAACCGCCCCCCTTCATGATACTTCCACCTCTGTGCTTAACTGTGGGGATGGCGTTCTTCAGGTCAAGCTCAGCATTTCTCTTCCTCCAAAGAGATGAAAGACGTAATACTGAAGAACTTAATCTTGTTCTCATCTGACCACAGCACTTTCTTCCAACCCCTCTCTGAATAATTGCAAAATTCTTTAGGGCCTGGCGACAACATTTTAATTCATTATGGTGTTCTGTGAATATTGTCCGTGGTGTCCTTGGTGAGTTTAGATCAAAAACAAGCTCCTCCAATTTAAAACGTCAATGCCGATCCTTTACTTTTGTCATGATAACTACAGTTCAATAATGGTTGCTTTGTGTTTCTTCTTTTTCTGTTCAGTTTTCCTCCTCCAACAACAGTTTTCCTCCTCTCACCAAGCTTCTTGCTGATGGAGGCTGCTATTGCTACAGCGACCCCTAGCATCCTGGAGTTATAATCACATTGATAAAAGCGAGCTTTCTAAAGTTTGCAGATTTTTACTGAGAAAATCATTCTTTAAAATGTTATTTTAATCAAATAATGTTTGTTTATCTCAGTATTTGCATTGTGATTGGGTTGAAACACATACCAAATGTCGTACTGAATTAGTTAAACTAATTTAATCTCATTCCATGTTCTTTAAGATGAACTTTGGTTCTTTAACTCAGAATCTGCACTGAACCAAGATTAACTGTATTATTGTGATGATGATGATGATGATGATGATGATGATCAACCAATTTATTTTGTCTTTTGTTTCTTTTGTGGCTACATAGTTCCTTAGCTTTTCTTTATCCTAATTTTGCTTAGTAGTTTTAGTTAGGCTTCACTAGCCTAGTAGAGAGGATTTGTTGATTGAAATAGTGCTAATTAAGATAAACTGCATTGTATAGTGATGTTCTCTGGATGTTCATTTTATTTCTGTTAATAACTTATTGAGCTTGAAGAGAAGTTGTCACTCATTTATTCTACGTATGTGCATAGTTTGCTGTTAAGAGAACGCCAGTGCTCATATCACTCCTTTCAACTATTGTTCCAATATCAGCTGTTTGGGCTGATATTTACCAGACAATACCTAACAGACAGAGTTACTTATTAAACATTGAATAACTTTAAACATTGTGTAATAGCACCACAGGCCTTTGTTGATTAAGGTTAATTTTACTTTATTAATGCCCAAGGGGGAAATTGAGTTAAAAACACCTATATACAGGCAAAGAAAACACTCACACTGGACTCTGCTATAGACCACAAAAAAAAAAAAAAAATGCCACACATTTATAATATATATATTATAATATAACAACATCAGTGGAGAGTTGCTGTCAGTTCAGGTTTTGGATAGAATTTTTATAGTTTGGAGATTTTAGGTGAAAGAAGGAAATGTAGCTTGGAGAGGAAGTTGGAGCCTGCTAGAAACAGGAGGATTTCCCCTATGTGGGAATATTTTGACTTGATTTCTCCCAATAAGGTAAGGTTAATCTAACATGATTAATATAAGTTAGAGTTGCTCATCAAGAAGTGTATTTTCACTGTTTCTTTATTTATAGGTGAGGTGCATTAGGTAGTCTACAAACTGCCCTCCCTTATTAACATCAGAGGAGTTCAACATTGTTGAAAGGTGCCTTTCCTTGCTGTCTCCACTTTATGATGCCACTGTTAAGCTGTCTGCTGAGGAAAACGTTCCTGCCTTCAAAGTGGTTCCCCTCCTGAAAATGTTGTCTCAAAGCCTTCAGGAGGAGAAGATAAAGCCAGCACCAGCACATTAGAAGTCGGAGACCATCTCATCAGGCAACTATGGGAGAAGCTTTATATTTTGCAGCCCATGAGCATCCTATCTATGTCTTCCCTCCTCGACCCTAGATTCACAGTCGCAGGTTTTTTCAGCCAGACTAAAGCCATCAAAGCAATTAAGAGACTGACCTCAGAGTGTGCCGATGTGCGTTCTAGGGTGACAGAGCTCAGAGGAAACCTCCCAGGCTTTCACATCTCATGATATCACCTGAGGTTATCTATTAATTTTCATTTTGAGATCAATTATTTCTATTAGAACAGTTGCTAACATGATCTACTTTTTTCTCTTAGGTAGCAAACTCTGGCATCGTTTGTACACGAGTGCCATGGAGGCGAGAAAAAGGAAAAAATGTAACCGCAGATTACACCATTGATGTCCAGCGCTACCCTTCAGAGCCCAATATTAGCAGAATGGAAAAGCCATGGCAATGCCAGTTGAGGCAAGTGCACTGGCATTTTTGTGCACACCAGTATCTTCAGTGCCCTGTGAAGAAGTAGTGTAAAAAAAAATCCATTAAAAACTGTTAAAACACTGTTATTTCTAAATAAAATCTCCCGTTTCACATGCCATTGTCCAAGTTCCAGAAGCACTTTCACTGTCTGTCTGCTTAAGCCATTTCACCGAAGTGACAGGGAAGCATGCACAGCCTGCCATATAACATCATGCTTTTCTTAAGAAAAAATTACACACAGAACATGTTCAAAAATGTTTTATTATACACATGTGATAATCATAAGAGAAACGAGTGGTTATTAATAATTAATGATCATTTCCAAGGGCCCTAAAGGATAAAAATACAGACAAGCATCACAGATTATATTGCTGACTGTGATTATACCCTCGGCCAGCAGGTGGATTTGTGTGCAAATGAAGCTCTGAGAAATTAACCCTTTGCTGAAGCAACTGGCTCAAGTGCTTCAATGCCTCATGAGGCCTCATCTCTCCATCATTACCAATTCCTCTGAATTGCAGCATTTACTCTATGCTGGCGAAGCAGTCCCACCCCTGTAGCACCGCACGCCCCCCAGTGTTCGCAGTGTGTCTCCTCCTCAACTTTCAGCTCTCCGCCTGCTCCGTGTTCGGCTCTCTGTGCCCCCCTGCCCCACCCACCCGGTCTCTGGCTGCTGCAGCTGAGCGTCTCGAACAGACCAGAGTGATATATAATACAGTATATTTAGATTTCCCCTCTCTATACAGAACTGGAATCGAAAGAGCTAAAACAAACCTTTTTCGTGTTCTCGCCACCCCGACTACAAGAAAAAAAACTCTTTGTTCTCATTGAAGAAAAAAAATGTACCTTTCAAAGTCTTTTCAGGAGAGTGTGCATTAAATCTTATTTAAAAGATACCTCAACCTTTGGGAAAACTCCAGTCTTGAGTTATATCTCATGAGTTTTAGAAGACAATCGAGAAATAGTCTGACTCAGAACCTGCCCGTAAAGCTACAAGTCATTTTTTTGACCCATTAAACAAACAAGGTATTGTATATATATATTCCTCCTGCTGTTAACATTGTTGATTGTTTTGTTGCTTAACGATGGAAAGTTTCCAGGTTCAAACTGTCAAACCTGCTTGGCCTGTTTTTCGTTTGTCCCACAGTCCAACGGCCTGAATGCTGAGCTCAGTTGCGATTCTCAGTTGTCTTGAATGATGTTTGCTGGAAGTGAGTGGTTCACATGTTCCAAGAAGTAAATTTCCCTTTTACACCGAATCACATTTCACATGGTTACTGATCACTTGGTGTATGGCTGGTACTCATATTATAAATTGTTTTGTATATTGTAGTGTGTGTGATGTAGTCTTTTACTTTGATTGTACCTCAGTAGAGAGGTATTCCTATTTCTATTGCAACCTTTTCCAGTACATTGACAATGAAGTAATTAATTTGTTCTTTTATTCATGTTCTTCCATTTTTTTTATTATGTTTCCACAAATATTTAAAGAATTTAGACTGTGTTTTTTTCCCCTCCATCTTTTCCCACTGGGTACTGATGGCTAAGAGAAGAACAGGTAACTTGGGCGTGGCAAAGGCATCCCAGGTTTGACTCCTGGCTCATTGATCTTTGGCACTTGTCTTCCTTCTCTCACTCTCACTCCTATCGTCTGTCAGTCAAATAAAGGCCACCAGTGGCACAAAATGAAAAACAAAAAAATAGGAAACGTAGCTTAACTGTGGCAAATGATCTTAAGCCTTCACACATCCGATGGTGTCTGATGTAAAAGCAGAGACAAGAAAAATGAGAGAAATTAATTTAGATTTTAGGATGAGAAGGAAAGACCAAGGAAAGGTTGAAACCAGCTTTCTTAGCAGCCCTAATCCTAACCCTGTTGTCTATTTAACACTAAGAATATTTATCTTTTGACCACTCTTTTTAGACGATTTCTCTAGATCAGGCATGTCCAAAGTGCGGCCCGGGGGCCATTTGCGGCCCCTGTGCTGATTTTTTGTGGCCCTCCAACTCCATTTTAAGAAAGATTTGGTCCATCAGCACAGGTGGCTTATGCAAATGCCAACTTTTTATTCTTAATTAGGGCAAAATTATTATAGACGCGTGAAAATCTTGCAATTTAAAATGTTAGGTAAAACAGAGAGTGATTATTTTTAATAACCACACTTTTTTGCATCCTATTTAATTCTTAATAAACAGCACATCTGTCCAAGGACATTTTCTCAAATTCAGGCTTTAGTTTAATTTAGATTTGAATTCATTTATTAAAATTAGCTAAATAGAGCAAGTGTTTTCAAAAAAATACTGACCCAAATCCCATTCTTAAGTTGCTAAATAAAAAAGAATACATTTTTCCCCTTTGTTTTTTATCAAGCCCAAAATAATTTGCTAACTGGATGACCATCTTTTGATAAAACAAATGAGCAAAAACCCTTTTAACTTCGGATCTACCATGATTTACACATCCCTTTCTGGCTGAATTTCTGACTAATTTGTTAAATAAAATGATCATGTTTTGTAGAGCAGGTAAAAAAAATTCACATAATTTTTTGGTTGTTTATTCATTATTTATTTATTCATTATGTGGCCCTTGAGGACCTCTGACTTGATGATTTCGGCCCATGTGCCAAAAAGTTTGGACACTCCTGCTCTAGATGATCACGATCTTCTCTTCTTCTGCTCACCTCACAGAGTTTCTGGAGGGTTTCTAGAGGATTTAGATCTGGGGACTTAGTCATCTAAACAGGTTGATTTGGCATCATTTGTGTGTTGATATGGTCATATTTATTGGATCGCTATCCCACTGAATGACCCAATAAGGACCCATTTTCAGTTTTATTTTGTTAAGACGTCATAGTAAAGCAGAAAATATATCCTTGTATTTCAAAGACTTTATGAAAGGTTTCCAAAATTCCAGTTTGTCATAAAATAACTATTCTCTTTGATTTACTGTTGTGGTAAAAACAACAACAACAAACTAAAAACAGTATGAGGAAGATGAGAGAAATACTCCAACCAAGTCAAATAACTTTGAGACAGTATTGGATTGTGGCCTAACGAAAGATGTTATTACTAAAGAACAGGCTTTAGAAGCCTTGTCACGACCCAAAGCTCGTGACAATTGTAATATAACGGGTTAAAAATAAGGTTAAAAAAAGGTTGTATTTTCTGTCTAAACTTGGTCTAAATTTCTCCTGCACTTGGTTGTTAATATTATTTTAAGTGAATTTGACTTTCAAAGTTTACCAAAATCTAAAAAAATGTCATTCAAACTGCATTTGCTTTGTTTTACTTTTACTTTTCATTACATTACTTGAGTACATCTATTTTTACAGTAATTTTCATACTTAAGTACAAGACATTTCAGATACTTTAAGATTTTTACTCAAGTAACATTTCAGTCAGTGACTTGGACTTTTACCAAAGTCATATTTTGGAGAGGTACTTATACTTTTACTTGACTCCGAGATTTCAGTAGTTTATACAACACTGCTTAAAAAGGCCATTAGGTGATGCATAGTGAGGAGGAACTCTGCCAAAAGGTCTCGTTTCTGCTCGTGTGTACAACACATTATGCTTACATAACTATTTTCATGTGCATGTAAGCATTGCAGATGACTTTCAAGGATTGAAATATAATAGGTTGTGAAAGTGTTGCAAGTAGTGGTAATATGAGAGCAAATGTATTAGTTACTCATTGTCAGTTTGAGGTGTTATTATGTGGATTTATATTGTTAGTTTATTGGTTGATCTACTGATCAACATGTAATTCATTTCCACTGAAGTGTAAGGAAAAGTATGACCATTCATAGTGTTAATTTTGCTGTGTTTTGTTACATTATTATTGCTTTGGTGTCGTCTTAATAACTGGTGATGTGTTACATACTTGAAAGTAAAGTTAAACATCTCATATTACAACAAGCCAGGGGCGGTTCTAGCCCCTGTAGAAATGGTCCTGGCCCCTGTTTTATGACCACCTTAAATACACTTCTTACGATTATATGCACTGGCAAAGAAACCATAACTAATTGGTGACTTTGACCAATTTTACTTTTTACCTTTACAATTTTACGCTGCGAAGGATTTAAAAATTAAGGGGTTTCACATTTAGATTCAGCCGTATTGAGCTAGATTCAGTTTTCATCTGCTAGATCAGGGGTCTGAAACCTGCAGTTCCAGAGCCACAAGTGGCTCACTTAATATTATTAAACCATTAAATGTTGCTCTGTGTTATTGTTTCATTCTTTTGTTTTGTTGCCCCTATGAAAAAACACTGGCCCCTCCTTGACCCCCCTGGTAAATTTGGTCAACCTTTGGTTGCAGTTGTGGTTGTTCCCTGAGGTAACGGAGCGTTTTGCTTTGTTACCTCAGGGAATCAAATGTTAATTTCTTCCCTTGCTGAGGCAGAATAAAATATTATGGTTGAGCTGAATGAGAGCTAAAGTTTCCGCCTGCTTCTTTCTGCATACAGGGTCAATATTTTCACCAGCCTCTAGGCCGGGAGGGACTACACATATTTCTAGAAATATATACCTTTGTATAACAGTATGTATTTCAAATTATAGATATATAGTGCTTTAACGTTTATATTATTTCTGATTGTTCACAGTTGGAGCCAAAAAGTGGTGTAAAATGTCTTTGCCAGGTTCAAAAGGTTTGTAACGTCAGTCTCCACTTTCTTTTCCATTCTTAGGTGGAGGTGGGCAAATTTGCTGTCATTCCTCCTGACTCAGATGACTGCACTGGGCTTAAAACAGCTTAAAGAAGTGTGTGGAGACGCAAAGTATTAAACGATCAATAGCCTTTTAAAGGCAATAGCTACAAGTTAACTCTTCCCAGCCAGGAGGCGGCGCACTTGCGCTCGGCGCTCACGTTCCAACCTTCAGTTGTACTGTTTGCGTTGCCAGATCCTGTGATCAGCATTAGCCAACATCTAACCAACCTGTCCGTGAGAAAAGCGGCAACCTCCACGTGGCTTCTAATCCCCTTTGCTTTTTAAAGTCAGAGCCAGAGGTGGAAAGAGTAGCTAAGAACTGTACTCGAGTTAGAGTGGCACTACTTAAACCTATTCTTACTCAAGTGAAAGTAAAGTATTGTCTGCCAAGAAATTACTCAAGTAAAAGTAAAGAAGTAATCAGTTAGAAGGCTACTCAAGTACTCAGATAATTAATCATAACAGGTGATGATTTAATATTTAACAATGATGTCATTGGACAGACAAAAGTATAACGTTATGAGCAAATTCTGGTACTTTAAAGGCAAAATATGCACTACAGACAAAAACACTTTTCTAAATCTTTTTTCAACATTAAACTTGAAAGTAACACAGTTAATGTACATACAGCATGTTAGAACAGTGCAAAGTACTTCCAATGACAATATCTACTAATAATATTACATTAAAATAACAAAGCTCATGTACAACTAAGAAGTCTCACTTTAACATAAACTATAGCTTTGTGTCTCAGTGGTGCATTTTTGGTTAAAACAAGTATGTTCTTTATTCATAAAGTCCTCGAGAGCTACCACCTTGAAAACTTTTGGAGGCATCGTTTCTCCAACACACTTGAATCAAAAGAATCTCTCGTCAGCCGGCCTCTGCAGAGCTGAATGACTGGAGGCCGATAATTCAGCTTTTCCCTTTACTGTACTGTCTCTCTTTTTATTCTTATTTTTGCCTTTCACTTTCACCTGAATTTTCCCACTGTGGGACCAGAACGAATGTTTTCATTTTATTTTGTGATCCACCAGTTGTATTTTTTTCTCGTGAATAAAACCATAAATGGAAAATATGTCTAAACCTTAGATCTGAGCAGACCCAGATTAATAATGTGTAAACCGAGAGTGTCAGTCTGGTTTGCCAGGTTATCGGATGCCGACTGCTAGAAAAAAAAACAATTTTGTTTTGGCTAGACCTGTGGATTGACAAGGACATTTTGATGTCACAAAAAAGTAGCTTAAAGTTAAAATCTGAGGCTACCAAAAAAAAACATCCTGGAGTGGGTCATGTCATTCCCCAATGATTGAGTAATAGTTTGACCAAATAGCTGATCTACAATATTAAACAGTAACTTTACCAGTACCTTTGATCATATAGAGATCCATTCCTGAAAATCGAGATGCTGAGGAATGGAAACCCCTCTTGCCCGTAATGACGAGGAGCATAAAGGTTATTTAGCTGATGTACAGTAAAGAGGACAAATGGTGTCCTCATTGTCCCTGGAACACTTATTGTGTACGAGCTCACTCATAACCAGAGGAATATGGGTGTTCCTCTTCCCAGAGGTTTAAGATGTCAGGGCAGAGCACGCTGTGGCGTACCGGGCCATTGTCCCAGGTAGGAGTTGGGGAGGGGGGGGAATAAAAAAAGCAGAAGAAGATCCTCGAGGATAAAGCTCTACAAGAAAGGAGGACAGAAATCCCCAGAAGAAGTTGAGCATATGCTCTCTCTGTCATGGCCGACACAAACAGAACCATCAGACAGGAAAATATGAGGTGAGTTAAAATCTCTGTGATTCTGCGTTTCAGCAATTACTTTGACTTTTGTTGTGTGACCCACAGGCAAACATTTGTATTTTTTTTTTATTGATCTGGGTCTGTATAACATTTTGAGGAAAAAAATATATAGTAATTTCATTTGCAGTGTGGGCCTGGCTGACATTTCAACACAAATAAGTATTTGTAGCAGGTAGATGGAACAAATATTTTTAAAGGTAAAATGGATAAAAGAGAACGATTTATTAATACGTGAAATACCTGAAGCTGTTAAGGAACTGAAGAAAGCAGAGCTCGTAAGGAAGGAAGCAGAAAAAACACGAGTAATTTTTGTCACAGGCACTCTTATAAATTAGTTTTTAAATCTCAGTGCTTCTTTCCTAGTTAAAGTAATAATAATAAAACTCGAGGTTACATTACATTGCTACATTACATTATACTACAATTACACGTTGCATTTAGTAACTGTATGAATCCAGATTAGTGAATCTGAACTATCTCAGCCAAGTCGCTTTGAGTTCCTCCAAACTAAAGTTACAAATTGTCTCAGTTATTCTCAGCCCAGTTTATATTTCAAACTCCTGCACGTCGAAAGAACCTCATTTCAACCCGACTTCGTCTCACGTTAACTCCTGATAAGGAAACATTCAGAGCTTTGAAAGGTTTTGCTTTGCAGCAGATTAATAATTCAGCATGACCATTATGTTTTCTTTTGAATTCAGATCTAGGATCTCGGAATAATATCAAACTCAATATAAATGTTAATAAATAATTTTCAAGTGAGGTTCTGGAGGAACATTATCAGCAGACGATAAACCTTTAATGCATTAATTACATTCTAAGTCATGATTATTTATCTATATTGCTTTTATCATCATATTTTAAAGAAGCTTTGTACATGGTAGACAGCATGATATCACGATTAATACCATGAATAATATTGTCAGTGAAAGTTGCTGGGTGGCTCAGACCAAAGTCTCTGCACATCAACGTGGTTGTCCTGCTCGTTTCAGGCCATCTGCTGCATGTCTCCCCCTTCTGTCTTCCCCCTCTTTCCTGTGGAATTTTATTGGCCACTAAAATAAAATAAAAAAATAAACTGGAGTTGTGTCAAAACTAAAGGGGCAGGATCCTTTGAAGGCTGAATTTGTAGGGCTATTGAGTCACAGCGAGGCGATGACCCAAATTCAAAGGCTTCTCCAAATGCGTCCTTCTTTTCCTCATATTAGAAGGATGGGTGTGGTGTGTCCTACGTGGCCCATCTTCTCCGTTCATTGTGGGTCAAAGCAAACAGTTCAAGCGGAAGCAACAATGCCAGAAATAAGGGGCAAAAACTGATTAAAGTTTAAAATATTGCCCTGTGTCACAAAATGAACCTTTATCATGTTTTTAAGCGAGAACGGAACTGCGTAAACCTCAAATATCTGATGGGGATACCAAGATATCGCTTAATTGCAGAAGTGCTCCAACGTTTTGTCTGAGCCAGCTCGACTCAACTGTGAACTCTGTTGCCCTGAGTAACTGTACTGTCTGCAACATCATATGGTCTGTTCATGTTGCAACGCATCCTGCTGCTAGATATACTGGAACTATTCATATGGTCCAACAAATAACTTTTCGGTACATATAAAAAATGTAGTTTGTGGTTTGCGGCTATATTCTACTGTGGCCGAGAGGTGCAAATGCACTGCAAATACATAAATGTGCTGCAAACACAAAAAGTACTTCAAATGCAAAAAAAAATAGGCTAACACACAAAACGCATGCAATGGAAAAATGCAGCAAAAGAGAAACGCAGCAATCACAGAAATTAGACACACAAAGTGCAAACATGCTGCACACAAACACACAAAACACATGCAAAGGTAAAATGCTGCAAGTACCAAAAACAGCTGCCAGTTAAGAAAAGCTGCAAACTAGCTCCACATGACGGAAGTGCTCCAAACCACTAGGGGGAGTATACCACCAACGGAGTCAAGGAAACTTGGATGAAATAAAAAAGAAGGTACACTTTCTTTCGTGTTTTGCTAAGTATCAGCCTACTAGAGACTGTAATTTATAGTAGTTTGCATTTCAACATGTCAATCACTGCAGTTTGAAGTCTGTAGAGTGCAGATCGTTGTTTACTCCCCCTAGTGGTCTGGAGCACTTCCCTCATGCAGCGCTAGTTTGAAACTTTTCTCAACTTGGAGTTGTTTTTACTGCTTGCAGCATTGTGTGCAAGTGTTTTGTGTGTTTGCGCGTTAGCTTCTGTTTTGTGTTTGGAGTAATTTCTGTGCTTGCAGCACATTTATGTATTTGCAGTGTTTGCACCTGACAAATGCCACAACATTTTTATTAGTTTATGTTTCTTTCATATGTTGTTTTTCTACTTTTAATTTGTTTTGTCCTATATTCCACATACCCTACTTCCGGTATATTTATGTCTCTCTTTTGTCCTCTGTTTTTACTCGGAGACGAAATTTTGCTCAAATGTACGTTGTGAAGGTGCAGCTGAATGACAGTAAAGTGTGTCTGAGACGAGCCGTATGTCAGCTGAGTGGGCGGCCAAGGATCACCACAACTAGAGAGAATGCCTGACTACCAGCACATCGTTTTATAAACCCCTTTCACCATTGGGCGCAACTTAAATGCAGATATAATTCAGTTAGGTGATATCTACCGACGTTTGATGTAATGGACTGGTAGCCTGTCCAGGTTGTACCCCGCCTCTCGCCCATTGACAGCTGGAGATAGGCACCAGAACCCTTCGCGACCCCAATAGAGATAAGTGTGTTGGAAAATGGATGGATGAAGAGGAGAGTAAACTTGGAAATAGTTAATAGTTAATTAATATTTAATAGTTAAACTCTAACGATGTTTGCGTTGAAGGTAAAACGGCTGGAGACAGATTAACAAATTTCGGGCTCCATATATAATCAAAGCTTGACTTTACTACTTTTAGAGACTCTAGGAACCAGCAGCAGACCTGCAGTCTGAGGGCGAAGTGCTCTGTTAGAAACATAAGGGGTAATCAGAGCTCTGATATATGATGGAGCTTGATTATTAAGGGCTTTATATGTGAGAAGGAGAATTTTAAATTCTATTCTTGACTTAACAGGAAGCCAATGAAGCGAAGCTAAAATTGGAGAATTATGATCCCTCCTATTACTTTTCATCAGCACTCTCCCTGCGGTATTTTGGATCAACTTAAGGATTTGAACTGATGGTAGAGTAACAAATGCCCGGACAAGTTTGGGCAATATTCTGGAGCTGAAAGGAAGAAAATCCCGGAAACCGGTTTGACATGGCGTTTACAGTAAATGATGTGTCCTAGTCAAATACAAAGACTGTCATAGCAAATAAAAAACGGGCAAAAAAAACACTCCCGCTGAAAATATAAACGGTACGGTACTTTCTTTTTGTCCTTTTGCTTTGTCCAAAATATTTCTCAGCATACCCAGCTATACATCTACAAATCTACTGTATATCCCAATCCTTCCTTTTTCAAAAGACGTTCAAAAGCACAAGGTCTAGCATTAGTATCAGTTGACTGTGATATCAGCCACACTATCCTACCTGTTAATGTTTTATGTCATATGGTGTTTTTCATCTTTTAACATACCAAGTGAGCCAAAGAGCCACCTGCGGCTCTGGAACTGCAGGTTGCAGACCCCTGATCCAGCAGATGGAAACTGTAACCATGTCTCAATACGGCTGAAGCAAAGAGTGAAACACCTTGATTTATAAATCAAGTTTGAATAAAACTGTAAAGGTAAAAAAAAAAAAAAAAAAGTCAGTTACGGTTTCTGTGCCAGCGCAAGTCACCATAAGAAGTTGATTTGTCTTTGTACAGGGGCCATAACAGAGGCCGGGGTCTGTTCTATGGGGTCCTGGCCCCTGTTATGGTCCCTGTCTTGATTTTTTTGTTTAGAAATTCCAACTTCCAGTGCAAATTGAATGCATTACATATTAGGCGCTGAAGGCGCTGAAGAAAAAAAAATCACAATCAGCAACTGAAAAACAGTTGTCATACCAAATATGAAACATGACCGAGACTCTAGTAACAAAAAAAAAATACTTTCAAACTTTTGAATCTAAAAAACTAAATGAAAACCCATGAACAGTAACACAGATAAACAGAGACAACAAGAGGCTGAATCTGACCAGGCTATGTAACTTCAGGTTAAATAAATTATCCCTTTTTTGCATTTTCTTTACATACAAGAGACAATTAACTTGACGTTTCTCTTGCCGAGCTATGATTATTAGGTATGACAGTTAGAAACGAGGATGGTACATAACCGTTCATCACTACTGGCTTTCAATTCAAGAGAAATGAAAGGAAAACTTAACTCTGGATTTATGGTTTCCACTTCATCAAACCAAGCCTTTAATCCCTACTGGGTGGAACGAGGAATCCCAACTGCTCAGTCAATCAATCAGCAAAATGTACAAAGTTTTGACAATGTTTGCTGGACAGGTTAGGGGAAATTTTACAAGATGACAATAAGCTAAAACTTTTGTAAATAACAACTCTTATATTCTCTACCCAATTTCTCTATTAATGCGGTTTCTATATAAATGTATGATTTTTTTTCAAAATTTAAAGCAAGTAGTAACAAAGCATTAAAAAAATAAGACAAAATACAGGAACAGTTGTTAAAAAGATGAAAAAATCAAATGTTAGACTGAATAACGTTTGACTGCACTTGTAACACTTATTGACGTACTGGCTGCAGTCCCTCAGGGCTGGTAAGGCGTTTCTGCATGTATGTAACTGGAGTCTATAATGGCGTCCAACCAGAGCCTCCATCAAAGACATACAATAGGCCTTCATGTCCCAGGGGGAGTATTAACATTTAAACTGGAACCTAATAAGAACAAACATGAGATTATTTTCGTTTCTGTCCAAACTGAAGGTAATCCCTTCTCTGAATCATTTCCTGTAAAAGTTATTTGAAGAGTGACAAAGCTTCCTGGCACATCTAAATCAATTTGACTTTAATATGCTGGATAACTGCTTATATGTGTGGATTGTTATCCTCTAGTGGTTGAAAATCAATGCACATTTATATACTCATGATAGAGGTCACGACTGTAAAAGCCTGAATGACTAAACACAGAGAAACATGCTCCCTCTGGACCTGAAGACTGCTTTAGCTAATAAAGTGAATTATGTGTTATGTGTATAACTCTTTTTTTTCCTTTTAGGTTTTCTATCTTGTGGCTGTTCACTCTGTTTGCCTTGCTGGTTTACTGTCGTGCAGGTATTTTGCCCTGAAACATTACTGTTTGTACGATTCACATACAATGCTATCTTCGGAAAATTGAAATAGAATCACAGTTTTTTTTTTCTCTAAACTATTTTCTGTTCCTTCTTTTTAGTTATCGTTGACAAGAGTGAATGCGAGGCAGAAGGCATCAAGTGCCACGCTCAGGCCGACTGCATGAGGATTAGAAGCAACCACACCTGTGTGTGCCGGGTGGGCTACCAGGGTGACGGTCTGCAGTGCAGTGACGTCGATGAGTGTCTGACCAGCATGCACAGCTGTCACCCAAAGGCCCGCTGCACCAACTCCCAAGGCAGCTATGACTGCATCTGCCTCGATGGATATGTTGGTGACGGTAAAACCTGCCAGGACGTCAATGAGTGTCAAACGAACAACGGGGGTTGCCACCCCGATGCACTCTGTACTAATTTGGATGGTGGACGAAGGTGTCAGTGTGGCGCAGGGTTCACAGGAGATGGCTTCCAGTGTACAGATGTTAATGAATGCTCAAACCAACGGATCTGCCATTGGAACGCCACCTGCACTAATAACCCCGGTTCCTATATGTGCACCTGTAATACTGGCTATAAGGGAAATGGAAACTACTTGTGCATGGACATAGACGAATGTACAGAGAATCCTCGCGTGTGTTCTGCGTCATTAGGCTACAATGGCTGCATAAATACACCTGGTTCCTACCGTTGTACGTGCAACAGTGGCTTTCAAACTGCCGGACAGAACTGTGTTGACATCGACGAGTGTGCGAACAACATCTGCAGTTCTTTTGCAGTATGCCAAAACTCTATTGGGTCATACAGGTGTACCTGCAGGAGTGGGTTTGTAGGGAAATGGGTTGACATGTGCAGATATAAATGAATGCATTGCAGGCAATGAATGCGACTCAAATGCTCTTTGCATCAACAGGTTGGGCAGTTATGAGTGTTCATGTCTGGAAGGTTTTGTTGGCGATGGACGACGCTGTGAAGATGTTGATGAGTGCGCACTGCCAAACATTTGCCCATCTTTCACAACCTGTGTGAATAGTCTTGGATCGTATAAATGTGACTGTGGCAGTGGCTATATACTTAACAACTCCAAGTGCAACGACATTGATGAATGCAAAGCAGGGCGTTGCAGCCCCGTTTGCAAACTGCACTAATTCACCAGGTTCCTTTTCTTGTCAGTGCTTGTCAGGCTATAGTGGAGATGGTTTTACCTGTGTGGATATAAATGAATGCTCTCTGGATTCAAAATGCCACTCCAAGGCCCTTTGCTCTAACCTTCCTGGTTCTTACAACTGCACATGTATGGCTGGGTATTCAGGTGATGGGGTCCTTCAGTGTAATGACATCAACGAGTGCCTGGTGAATAACGGGGGTTGTAAAAACAAAGCAACATGTGTCAACAACCAAGGTTCTTTTACATGCCAATGCCAGTCAGGTTTCAACTTGATTAATCGGACAATTTGCCAAGATATCAATGAATGCAAGGAAAAGAGTAATCCGTGCGGAGTGAACGAAGAGTGCAAAAACACTGATGGGTCCTATGAGTGCCCTTGCCGGGCTGGGTACTACCGTCCTGCCAGCAACATGGCCTGTGTCGATTGGGACGAGTGTAAAGACAAACCATGCCATGTCAATGCCACGTGTCTCAACACCATCGGCTCATACACCTGCACCTGTAAGAGAGGCTTTACAGGGAATGGCTCCCATTGTACAGACATAAATGAGTGCGCTTTGGACGGTATATGCCACTCAAGGGCCACATGCACCAACGTTATAGGGGACTACTTCTGCTCTTGTCAGCAAGGTTTCACGGGGGATGGATTTTCCTGCCAGGATGTGAATGAGTGTTCCCTCTCCAACACCACGTGCCCTGCTTTCTCACAATGTGTCAACTCTCCTGGTTCTTACGTGTGCTCATGTTTAAATGGTACTGTGGTCTCTAATGGCACCTGTGTGCCACCCACTTCACTGTGTGATCCTCCCTGCCATAGTAAAGGTCTGTGCCACCTTTCACCATCCGGATACCAGTGTGTTTGTGACGTCGGCTTTGACGGCAATGGAGTGACCTGCGCTGACATCAATGAATGCCAGAAGGACAATGTTTGTCCTCAAAATGAGACTGAGTGTTTGAATACCCCTGGATCATTTTCCTGTGTCTGCAGACAAGGCTACACTCTCAACGGGCAGCAATGTGTCGGTAATGAAAACATATATTTTTCATTTCTCATTAAAAACAATGAAACCAAATGGCTAAGTTCAGCCTAAATGTTTGGTTTTGTCATGTTAAGATGAAACGCAGAGTGTATACAGAGCTGTGAAAATAATAAGTGCAAAATGCAGTTTTCAAATGATTATTTTGTTCAAAAAGGGAGAAAAAAATCAATCCAAACCAATCCGGCCCTTTGCAAAAATGTAACTGCCCTTTTTAAATCATAGATATATTGTGGTTAACCATTATATACGTCCTTTTTGGTGCAGTAATCCCCATACGGGATTACTGTCAGACCTATAGAAGGAAGAAACATCTTAAATAGTGCATGATCTAAAGAAATAAAATAAACAGATGAGCAACAAAGTATTCTATGTCTTTAAATCTGCAAAGATTTAGAAAGCCATTTCTAAGTTTGCTGTACTGAAGCAAATAATCCACAGAGAAAACTTGGCTAGTCTATCAAAATGACACCAAGATCACATAAAAAACTGGGCTAGTAAGGATGTCACAGAAGAACCCAGAAAAGCATTTAAAGCACAGCATGTGTCACTTGGCTCAGTTAAGGTCATTGTTCATGATTTAACAATGAGAAAGAGACTGGGCAAAACAAGATCCTTGGAAAATCTCTGAAGCAACTACCAAAAACAAAAACAAACAAAAAAAAAGAACAAAATGGGGTGTTTCACATTTGCAAAATATATTTTGACCAAAGATATTGGGAAAGCATTTTGGGGATGGATGAGCCAAAGTTGGAACTTTTTGTAAGGTGTACAGGCCTTACAAGCAAAGATATTATTTCAAGAAAAGAACATCCTTTCCACAGTCAAAAATGGTTGCATTAGTGGGATGAGCTGGGGGTGCTTAGCTGTTTGAGAAAACAATAAAAGAAAATGCCTGGCCAAAATCCTGTGGCCATACTTGGGTCAGTATGGTTTGGATAGATTTTTCACTCAATAAATTAAATTAGAATAAATTAAAACAGTTTTTTTGTATTAACTCAGGTTATATTTTTCTTGAATAAAAATGTTCTAGATGGTCTGGAGGATTTAAGTCTGGCAAAAACTGAGGATATCTGCAATGGGCTAATACTTTTTGATACTACTGTATTTACTGATCAGGCACGACATTATCACTGATTATAACTGTCACGGCACCAGTTAATGGCTGGGATATATTAGGCTACAAGAAAAACAACAGTGTTTAACGTTGATGTGTTAGAAGCAATAAAAATATACTGGTTGTGGCGTCAGTCTAATGCTGTACCTGATTGGTGTATGTTTA